>NC_089255.1:45125750-45245420 GCF_963930625.1 Muntiacus reevesi | reverse complement strand
ACTGTCAGCTCCTGATTGCACATGAAATCTGCCCTATAGGGAGGGAAACCTGGGGTGTCGAGGGGCTCCCCCACCTCCCAAAGAGACTGCATTCCTCTCCTGAGCCTCATTCAGGACCCAATCTAATCAGAGGGGCCTGGAGCTTAATCTGATGGTCCCATCAAAAGGAACAGAAAAAGGCAGGCAAGAACCTTACAGGTCATCTGGCTACTAGTTTTGTGGTATTTTCATGCACACACATAGATTATATAACTGTTTCCAAGGCAGTTTCTGGGTTAGAACATTACTGCCTCCCCAATCATTTCATCTCTTGATTCATCATGTCTTTATTCCTGTCTGCCTATTTGCTGCTATTTATCGAGGTTACTCAGGTACTCCATAGTAAAAAGGGAGGAGCAGCAATGAGCACTGTGCTGGGCTCATGAAGGTGGTTGGGCTGTGAGCCAGCAGGCAGACCCACCTCCTGGGCAACCAGGCTTCTTCCTGATGAATTTGAGCTGTGGAGCAGAGACACGAGCAGTAACTTGGAACTCAGCTCTACCTTGGGCCTTAGCTTTGTCACTCACCAGCTGGTGACCCCAAAGTCTCCTTGACTCACTAACCCTCACTTTCATCACCTAAGAAATGAGAGGGTTAGAGATGATTGCTAAGGATTCCATTCCCCAGTTTTGCACTAGCTTGAGCTTCTTGAGGGCTTCCCAGGCGGCGCCAGTGGTAAAGAACCCACCTGCCAGTGAAGGAGACATAAGAGACATGGGTTTGATCCCTGGGTCAGGAAGATCCCCTAGAGGAGGAAATGGCAACCCACTCCAGTATTCTTGTTTGGCGAATCCCACGGACAGAGGAGCCTTGCTGGGCTACAGTCCATGAGGTCACAAAGAGTCAGATGTGACTCACCAGGCACGCACTCGCATGAGCTTCTTGAAGGCAGAGACCCTCACTTCCTTATCGCTGCACTCCCCACCCCCTGGGTTTGTTAAACCATCTAACCTGATCCTGTCTATTCTGCCCCAGGTAAGGAGCCATGCTCTTTCCTGCCTGGGAGATGAACACTCTCCACTGGGGGACAGGTTAGGAAACACAGCTTAGCAACTCATATTTAAAGAACTGCAGAGATAGATTCATTCTCCCCACTTGACTTGACAGCTCCGCTTTTGAAGCTCAGCCTGTGATTTCCAAAGCACTTCCAGGCCCCTGTGGTATCTGGAGAGGTTTTGAATAGCTACCAATGAAACTCTGAGTGAGGTAGTCAGGTCATTGATTATGATGCAGGCAGTGCAGGGTCCGAGGTACCACGTGGTCTACGACAAGGAAGAGCACGACAGTTACCTGCTCCTGGGAAATTTGCACAGGATTCCGGAACACCGTCCAGAGCACAGTGGGGTAGCAGGGAGGTGTAGTCAGGGACCCTCTGTAGCGGTAGTACTCTTCAGGTCTCTCCGGCAGCAGCTCTTCTATGCTGAAACCCGGAATGAACACTTCTTGGTCTGCAGAGACATGTTGGGGTACGAGGTCACCTTCCTCCCCAAGGCAGAGGTAGAGCTGAGCCTATGACAGCCTTGGAACGTGAACTAGCCCCATTCTGAGCCACCTGGTTCCAGGACCTGGTCACAGGCAGTACCTGTCCCTTGCCTGTGTTCTTTTTCAGGTCACCCAAGGGCAAATACGCTATTCTCCAGCAGAGGGTGAATAAGCAATAAGGACCCCTCACCTTTGTACTTTACAGCTGTGAGGTGATCAAAGATCTTGTCATATGCTGGATTGGAGGAGCCCACCTGCAACAGAGATGAGGCACGTTGAACAGAGACAGAATTCAGTAGGCTGAGCCTGGCTTGACAGTTGTGAATGGAAGAGCTCTGCTGGGGGTGTATGATCACCACTGCTGAGATCCTCCCCGAAGGATACACTTGACCAGTCATGATGCTTCACTAGGCCGTGAGGGGGTTTGTGTGATGGTCCTGCCCTCTTACATCTTAGGACACCCTGCTTCCAGCTCAAGGCACTAAGGGTTGAGTATCCCAGGGCAAGAATTACAGCTTGTGCTCCTGATTCTCTGGCTGTGACCTTGAAGGCCACAAATCACATGTCCTCTAATCAGGACTTAAGGGAGCTTGAGTGAATGCCCGCCAAGTAAGGCAAGTAAGCACATGGAGAAACAGCGTATGTGCTGTCTCATTGCGGGGAACAATGCAAGCGAATCATGAGTTAGTCCCATTTTCTGGGATTCAGAAAAGAACTTATTCCAGGGTCCAGATAAAAGATGGAGCTTGGATACTGGGAGCTGTATCAGGGGTTCAGGCATCTGGATGGGGCAGCAGTGAATGAGTCTCCTACCCCCACAGGTCTGTAACCAGGCAAGTCCATGTTTGTACAGTAGGGCTGAGGATTAGGACTCAGTTTTCCAGCATCACCTACGACATGCTCATTTCTGCTGTCCAGCCACAGAAAGTGCTGCCTCCAGGCCAAGAGAGAAGGAACCTCTATGGGAGAATACCCCCTGCTCCAGAGTCAAGACACAGCCAAAATGGGACAGGTGTGTGTGGAACCAAATGCTGAGTCTGACATCCTCCTGATTTCAAATCTCACATAAAGTCCTTCTCAACATCTCTTACCTCTATGAGCACAGCTATGACCGCGAGGCCTTCTGGCTTGTCCTTGGCGACGCTGTCATTGGGGTACCGGTCCGAGTTGTAATAGACAATATGCAGCTGCAGTGGGAGAGATGAGATGAGCTGCTGTCCATCAGGGATAGCAACTCGTGGGAACCTTTCACTTTTACAGGAGACTGGAATCCAATAGGAGGGACCTCCACCCCCAGTTAGATTAGGCCTCTCAGACCCTCACCTCATGGCCACTCCAGCCTTCTCTTTTCTCTCAGTTCTCTAGACTACACATTCCAGCAGGGCAGTCTGTCCATCTTATTCACTCATTATATGCCAGTGTCTAATTTAGTGCCTGAAACATGCCAGGTGCACAACAGATACTGATAAATGAACAAATGGGCTTTTATACCAGCCGCAAAAACACCTGGATACATTGGAGCACTTCTCCCTTGTCATTTTTCCTACTTTTCCTGGAACCTGGGGCAAAATGATCCTACATGATTTGCCTGACCTCAGCCTGACCACTCTGTACTTGGATCTGAAGGCTGAGACAGTAAACTTCCAACTGTAAGTTAATCGTTTCTGTACCTAGAGCAGGACATGCGTTGACCCCTTAGGTGGAGACAGTCACAACATGGCTTTTATTAAAGGTTTTATTTGAAGAGACCAAGCAACAGAAATGTTACTGCATGAATGTAGACTCCAAAATACCACTTTAAACTCATTTTTTTTCCCCAAGTAGAAATTATTTGTCATTATGAAAGTGAAGAAAAGAGATGTTTTTGAGAAATTTGGCGTTTAAAAAGTCTAGGTAAACTGTGATGAGTGGTGCTGATAACAGGGGAGGTTATGCATGTTGCTGGGGGCAAAGAGTATATGGGAAGTCTCTGTACCTTTCCATTTTTCTGTGAACCTAAAATGCTCTTAAAAAAAGTTTTTGTTTTTTTTTTCATTTATTTTTATTAGTTGGAGGCTAATTACTTTACAATATTGTAGTGGTTTTTGCCATACATTGACATGAATCAGCCATGGATTTACATGTGTTCCCCATCCCGATCCCCGCTCCCGCCTCCCTCCCCATCCTATCCCTCTGGGTCTTCCCAGTGCACCAGCCCTGAGCACTTGTCTCATGCATCCAACCTGGGCTGGTGATCTGTTTCACCCTTGATAGTATACTTGTTTCAATGCTGTTCTCTCAGAACATCCCACCCTCGCCTTCTCCCACAGAGTCCCAAAGTCCGTTCTGTACATCTGTGTCTCTTTTTCTGTTTTGCATATAGGGTTATCGTTACCATCTTTTTAAAATTAAAGGAAAAAAACAACAGTCCAGGAATCATCAAGACATTATTATGACAAGCTCTGAAAAGGTTTTTTGGTTTTTGTTTTTCTTTGATGTGGACCATTTTTAAAGTCTTGAATTTGTTCCAGTATTGCTTCTGTTGTTTTATGTTCTGGTTTTCTGGTCATGAGGCATGTAGGATTTTAACTTCCCATTCAGGATGGAACCAACACCCCCAGCATTGGAAAGCGAAATCTTAACTCCTGGACCGCCAGGGAAGTCTCTCTGAGAATGTTTAACCTGATTTTGAATCCTCAAGGTGGCATCACCTGTCCTCCAAAAAAACTGTATTAGTAGATGATCTCTTTATAGATGATCACATGCATTTTTGTTGATTCTTTGTCTCTTGAGACTATAACACACTGAGATTTTATCTCTTTTCTTTTTCTTCATTAATCTCTTTTTCCATCTTATGTGATTATAAATAGAATTCAAGCATATTTTAATGAATACAGCTCAATGTTCCCCACTTTTCAAGTGGCCTTTTCTAATGGAAAAAAAATTAAATCCAATTAGTTCTCTTTTTAATTGGTCCCCTATGAAGGATTTCTTAGGGGCTCCTGCTTCCTCATCTTTGCCTCCAGAAGATGTAGCCTCTGCACTGCCCCACACCATCCTGTCTTGGCACTGCTTTATGAAATGGTCCAGAACTCTATGTGGCTAAAACCCCAAAGGTCCTATATCCCTATTTCTTTTTACTGCTGACTGTTGAGCTTGTGTTCAGTTTTAGCACTTTTCTCACTTGTTCAGATGAAGTCAAGAGGAAGTGAAGACTAATACAAACAGAAAGCAGTTCCCTGAGGAGAGGATTAAGAGAGGCTTATCTTTTTTAATGTTATTTTTATTTTATGTATTCATTTAGCCACACTGCACAGCATGAGGGATCATATTTCCCCAACCAGGGATTGAATCCACACCCCCTGCATTGGAAGCTCAGAGTCTTAAACCACCAGCAAAATTCCCGAGAGAGTCTTCTTATATAAACTCAATCCAGAAAAACTGTTACACTTTCAAGGGCCCTCCATAAAAGAATCTGCCATTTTAGGGTCACCTTCCCTGGTGACTCGGGTGGTAAAGAATCTGCCTGCAATGCAGCAGACCTCGCTTCAATCCCTGGGTCAGGAAGATCCCCTAGAGAAGGGAATGGCAACCCACTCCAGTATACTTGCTTGGAGAATCTCATGGACAGAGGAAGGAGCCTGGTGAGTTGCAAAGAGTGGGACACGACTGAGTGACTAACCCTTTTACTTTCACTAATGTTTTTTCTGTATTATTGACATTTATGGTCCATCTTCACCAAGCTCTTGGTCTCATGATGTGGCTTAATAGCAGAAAATACAATGATTATTTTTAAGTGCCTAAATCCTCTCAGCCTACACCCTAACTCCTTTACCCACCTTGGGAAAATAGAGGCTTCCTCATTGCAATTAAGCTGAAAGAAACAAAGTCCTGGAGATTCAGAGAGGGACCTGATCTGAAATACATGCAGCTCCAGTAGGGCCATCCTATTGGGCCAGAGTTACAGCCCCTCCACCTCTTATAACTAATTAGACTAAATCTTAAGCAGTTCAGCATTTAAGAACAGAGGAGAATGCTTGTGTCATTATTTATCACGGGCTCCATTGGCCAATCAGTAGCATTTATCTCCTTGTATTTCTTGCCCTGTAAGCATTCAGAACCACACGCGCAAGTGCAATCCCAGTGGAGCTCTGAAATGGAGCAACTCAACCCCGCCCCCCCTCACTGCACACCTGCAGTGCAGAGGCAAAGCTCTCGCTCCTCTTCCTGTTTGCTTTGGTATCTGGGGCAGCACCTCCAGGCCACATAGGACAGCACCATGGTGATGTCCCAGGCTATCCTCAGTGAGTCTCTGCTTGCCATGATGCCCTGTGTCTTATAATGCCAGTCATCCCTTGATTTGTGGCCAGGTAGAAAAGAGTGACCCTGAACCCAGGTCCCCAAGCTCCAAGCACAGCCCATGCCCAGGGAAAGGCAAGATGGGCTGGGAAAGACCCAGGTAAACACATGATGTGTGAAGAAGACTGAGAAGCTGGGGGAGCATTTAGCCCAGTGTGACTGGCAGTGGGATGGGTCAGCCAGACAAGCTGGTGGGATCTTAACCTGTGTGCACAGAAGAGTGATGTCTAGAAACGGGGCGTGTGTGTCTGCCTGTGCCACCCTGGGAGCCCTGCCTCCCGAGTAGCATTGCTCAGTAAAAGACTTGGAGACAAAGTCTGCAAGTTCAGGAAAGGAAGGGAAACGGGACACCGCAGATGAGCTGCAGCGTGGCTGGAGTGGCTTTGCCTCCCTCCCTGTGCTGTCGGCAGAGCTGGGGTGGGTGTGCCGAGCATGAAGGCCACCCCCCCACCCCACTCACCATGCTCTGATCTTGTCTGCCGATTGGAAGGGTCCCAGACCACCCACCGCCAATTGGGCCACCCCACTCACCTCAGCGGCAAAGTGCTTCCCACTGACAGTGTGCTCAGAGCCGTGAGGGTCATCCTTGTCCCCCCAGTGCAGGTGCAGCTGCGAGGCATTGTAGCGGGCCCCGAGGCCCCGGAGCTGCATGTCCTTGGGCAGTTTCACCTTCACTGCAGGGAGAGGAGGGGCAGTCTTCAGAGCCCTGGCCAGCTGGGTGCTACCTGAGAGCAGGTTGGCATCACCTGTCCAGGGCCCAGACAGAGGCAGGGGGATGCAGCGAGGTGGAGACCAGAGAGGTGCAGCTCAGAAACCTGGGCTCTTTCTCTGAGAATGTCCCCCTTTCACTAAAACAATTCCAGTGGCAGCAGCACCTTCTTGGTTCCTCTTGGGAAATGATGGCAGGAACTAATTTAGTCAATAGATGGATGTTTGTTTACATATCCATGTGTTACACACTTGGCTATGAAGATGGAACCTACAGTGAAGTATCTGCCAAGCTGAGAATTATATAACAACAACAATAATAATTGCTATTTATGAAGCTTCTCTCTATTCTGAATCTTAACATACAGAATCTCTAGTCTTTACAGTACCTGTCAATATGCCCATTTTCCAGATGAAACCTCAAGAGTTTAAAATTCTTATCCAGAGTCTCGTGACTCATAAGTAGTCAAGCCAGGATTCAAACTCAGATTGGTCTGACTCCTGGGAGAGCCCCCCAGTGAACTGTATGACCCCTTGAGTCATTCATGATGCCCCAGAATTCACTCTCTTTTTTTTTTTCTTTTTCTTTTTTTTCCAAATCATTCTTTAATGAAGCCTTTCTTGACTCTAGAACTGTTCATACACCTGGTTATACACTATCATAGCACTTCTTTCCTCGGATCCTTTTCACAATTGAAAGTAAACAATTGTGAATTATTTAATATCCATGCTAGACAGACTTCTAAGATGACCCCTAATAATCCACACCTCCTGGTAATCACATCCTTATTTAATCACCTCCCCTTGAGTGTAGGTTGGATCTAATGACTTGCTTCTAATAACAGAATATGGCACAAGTGATCAAATATTTGAATGTATTGTACTTTTAAAAACAAACATTTTTAAGTGACAAGATGTCACTTTCTTGCCTTAAGTTACAAAAAGCGGTGACTTTCCTTTACTAGCAGACTCTGTTGCTAGTTGTGATAAAGTAAGCTGCCATGTTGGGGAGGCCCAACAGCCAGGAAGGACTGAAGCCATCAGTCGAACAATCCGGGATGAACTGAATCCTGCCAATCACTGAATGAACTCGGAAGCAAACCCTGCCCAACTGACCTGAGATGACTGCATCTTGACCGCAGCCTTCTGAGAGACGGTGAAGCTAAGGACCCAATTAAGCCTACTTGAATTCCTGACCCATGGAAAACGTGAGAATTTAAGTGCCTGCTGTTTTAAACGTCTAAATTGGGGGTAATGAGTTATGCAGCAATAAATAATTAATACACTATCTGCTCCCCAACCTCCTCAGTGTTGTACTCTACTATTCCCTTGCTCCATAATTATTTTACAGTTAATATATTTCAGTGTATTTCTGACTTAATTAATGAATGACATCTCGGTGTTAAGTCAAATCCTAAGTGAAAAGAAAAATATTGATTTATTGCTTGTATTTTTTAAATGTCGGGGATCAACAGATAATCAAATAATCAGAATTTATTATTTTCTCCTACAGAATATCCACTCTTGCCCCTGTCACCACTAACCCCAAAACATGGTAAAAGTCCCATAAAACTCATCTTCACAAAAACAAACCAAAAACCTCTACACACACAAGACCAATCAAAACCTGGTAGAGACGTGTATCCCGTCCAGCAGGTATTTACATATGTAAATACCGTATAATTTTTTTTTTTTTAAGGCAGATTTAATGAGAAAAATCTTGTAGAGGATCATTCTATAAATCGTAGAAAACACGGATATGGCAAGAGAAGTTCTAAAGGAAATCTTTAAAAAATAAAAATAAAAAAGACGACATGCTTCAAATCTACCCACTCCTTAACCCTTCAGGAATTCTCTCTCAAGAATAGGACCTGACCTAAAATTGGGAGGGCTGGCAGGGCCCACAATTTGTACTAATCTGACAGCTACAGGCAAGCAATGGGCTTTCCCAGGGCTCTCATTCGCTGTCTCCGTAACCACGTGAGCAGCGATGCTGGGATTCCCAAGCCGCAGAGGAAAAGACTAAGCGAGCAGAGAGCGCCCAAGCACCGTGCTAATGTACGGATGCTGCGGAACCTATCGCCGCTTCTCCGGCTGCTTGGCAAGTGCAGGAGAGCCTCATCCCTTCCGGGAGAAACCTTACGAGTCCGCGTCGGGGAATCAAAGGCATCGCCAGATCCTCTTCGCTTCTTAGAACTCTTTCAGGGTCTCTGTGATTTTAAGGCCAGAGGCCAGGGTCCCTCTCGGCATACGGCTCATCCCGCGGCCCCGCACGGCGGCCTGGCCCTGGCTCTCCCTTCCTACCCCGCCAGCTCTCCGGCCCACTCACCCCCGGAGCAGCAATCCGCGAAGCTTGAAGGCGGAGACCGCCCGGCTCCTTAACCGCTCAGGCGCCATGTTCGCGTTTTCCAGAATTCACTCTCATACCATATCAATAGGTCAAGGGGCTCAAGCCTTTCCCCACCCCCTCATCCCACCCCAAGAGATGTGCTGCTTCTAAGAGGTATTTCCCCCGCAGAACCACCTGAGCCCAGGGCCTGTAGTGTCTCCTGCAGAGAGTGGCCCAAGGATCCCTCAAGGGCTCCCCTCTGCTCTCCTTCCTGGGTGTCTCATCAGAATGCACCCCCCGCCACCACCCGGCAGACTCAGGAGGCCAGGGAGCCAAGGGAAGCTCAGCCAGCACTGCAGGTCTCCGGGGCCGCTCCCTCACCTGAGTGGCCATTGTTGGTGAGGACAAATTGCGGACTGGCAGACTGGTTGTAGCCTTGGAAGGCCAGGGGCCTGAGGCTGGCGTTGTAGCGCAGGATGTCATCGTGCAGGTCTATCGGGGACTGCAGCAGGCCCCCACAGGAAGGGTAGGTCTTGGACCAGCTCTTCTCCCCGTCAGGACCTGGAAGGGGAGGTTCAAGCCCATGACTTAATCAGTTTTCCACTAGAGTTTTTTCCTCACCTTCTAATTCTGTGTGCAGTACAGTTATTCCTTTTCTGTTCCTAATCCCCAGAGGTATGCTCTTCAGGGTCCAGGGACCCCAGCCTACAGAATCAGGGCATGCAAACGCGGGGCCAGAGCAGTCCCATGGCAGGGACTCCAATTTGTTCTGTACATTGTTCATATTTCAACCCGGTGCACATCCATTCCGCAAGAAGACCTCATGACTCTCAGCAATTTAGCATCTGTATATTGAACACCTACTATAAGCAGAGTTGCTCTGAGTCTTGGGGCCACCCATGCTTGCATTCTAGTGGGGAAGAATTTTTTTTTTTTTAATTTTTTTTTTTAGAAGCAAAGGAAATTAGTTTTTTCTTATTTTTTTAAAAGTTCAGTTTAAAATCTCTGGCTCTATTCCCTTTGGTACTTTTAGAAATTGATGTATTTGTTGTTGTCATTGTTCAGTCACAGTTGTGTCCAACTCTTTGAGACCCCATGGACTGTAGTCCCCCTTCCCTGTCCTTCACTATCTCCCAGAGTTTGCTCAAACTCATGTCCACTGAGTTGATGATGCCATCCAACTATCTTATCCTTTGTCACCCCCTTCTCCTCCTGTCTTCAATCTTTCCCAGAATCAGGGTCTTTTCCATTGAGTTGTCTCTTTGCCAACTCAGGTGCCCAAAGTATTGGAGCTTCGGCATCAGTCCTTCCAGTGAATATTCAGGGTTGATTTCCTTTAGGATTGACTGGTTTGATGTATAGTTATTGTACAATATTATATGTTGCAGGTGCACAATATAGTGATTCACAATTGTTAAAGGTTATACTCCATTTAAAATTATTATAAAATAGAGGCTATAGTCCCCTTGTTGTATAATATCTTTGTAACTTGTCTTATACCTAATAGTTTGTACCCCTTATGCCCCTACCCCTATCTTGCCCTGGTCCCCTCCCCTCTTCTAGTAGGGAAGAATTTATTTAATCCACTGGAAAGTCCCACACTGGAAAAATTGGTGTCTAACTGACTACAACTCCAGGTAGGTCTTTGAGGCTGGTAATCTAGACTATGTTCTTCCTGATAGGAAACCCTTGAGGACATAGACTCTGAATACCCACGTCTAGAGTAAGTAAAAACCCTACAACCTGATAGGGAAACTTGAAAGATAGCAAGTAATTATCGCCCAAATCACAGAACTAAATGCAGTGTTTACACTGGGGAAAAGAATGACAATATTACAAACTAATTATTACAATCTAATTGACAAACTAGCAGTGAGGAGGAACAGACTTAACAAATAAACCCTCCAGGGCTCAGGCTTCTTGCTAACTACCAGGTAGTAGTCCTTCCCCTGGAAATGAAAATAAACAATCCAGTCCCACTGCTGATAAAATTTCTGACTCCCACAGGGAAAAGTCTTTCAAGAATGTCAGGCTGTGTTTAAAAGATTATCTCCCATGGTAATTAAATGGATTTTCAAGCTGAAGTTTCTCCAGAAAAGCGAATAACTGGCAGGTCATGGCTCGTTGGAGTGGAACAGCTGTGCCCTGTGGGCTCTCTAGGAGTTGAGAATCAAGGTTTGCCACCTGGAGTTCATTCATCAGTATTTCAGCACAAGGAAAGATGTACTGAGATGGAGTGGGGGGAAGGAACACCACTTCTGGGCACTCTTACATAGACCACAGCATTGTTTCAAAAGAGAGAGAGAGAGTGTGTGTGTGTGTGTGTGTGTGCGCGCGTGCCCGCTTCACAGAATCCCCATCCCCTACCTTGTTCTCTAACTGCTGAGTAGGGAGAGTCAGAAGCGAAACTTGGTGCGCACGTTCATTTAAAATGCTATGAGGAGGGACTTCCCTGGTGGTCCAGTGGCTAAGACTCCACACTTCCAATGCAGGAGCCCCCGGTTCGATCCCTGATCAGGGTGCTAGATCCCACATGCTGCAACTAAGAGTTTTCCACATGCCCCAACTAAAAAAATCCTACATGCCGCAGTTGGGAATTCCAGTGCTGCAAGTAAAGATCCTGTATTCCACAACCAAGACCAGGTGCAGCCAAATAAATAAATAAACAAGCAATATTTAAAATGTTGAAAGAAAACTGTCAACCCCAGAACTCTATAACCAGTGGAAATAAGTATTATCAGATAAAACTAGAGAATTTGTGACCAGCAGAAATACTCTGTAAGAAATGTGAATGAAAGTTCTTTAGGCTTTAAGGGAAATTATCCCAGGAGAAACTTTGAGCTTCAGGAGGCAGGGGAGAGCACTGGAATTTTTTTTTTTTAAGATGGTATGAGGAGTTGGCCCTATGTCTGGACACATACAGGAGAATCCTCTAATTCTTCAGGCTGTCAACCTTCAGGTATACCTTTTCAGAAATGTTGGAACTTGAAGAGATTTCAGAAATGGTGGAACTTGAAGGGATTCCAGACTCTAGTTCAACCTCTCACTGGACACCAGTTTTCTCAGCTCTCACATATCATAGTTTCTACTGGACTGTTTTGTTTTTATTTCCACAGCCTCAGAGCCCTGGACTCAAGGCAACTAAACTACACCAAGATGGCGACTAGGGGAGAGGAAGGCTGGAGGACACCCAGGCAGTCACTCCAGGGAGCAGACCGGAGCAGGGCGGTTACTCAGCTGAGGGCAAAACTGAATTCCTTAGAGACCGCAGGGAACAGAGGTGAAGCCATCAAGAGCTATCATGCAAACCCTGAGGGTCAGGAGGAGGTGCAGCTACCGGTGGCAAGCCTTCCAGAACGAGGCCGCCAGCCTTTGCTCTGCTCACAGCAGCATCTGGGCCCGCGGCCAGGGTGGCAGAAGCTGCCAGACAGGCCTGAAGGGAAGAAACTCAGGAAGTGAAGAAGTGGCAAAGCTGTGCATCCCGTAGATAAAGGGAACTGAATAAGAACAACTGTCTTTTCCCAGAGCAGGGGTTCACCTGAAGGTTTCCTGAAAGAGAGGCCCAGGCCCTCCCATTTCATGTCTGTGAACCCACATCGTGATGGGGAGCACGTGCGTAACAGGCACTGAGGAAACATAATCCCCAAAGAATGAAAGCCCTCAGAGAACAGAGAGCTCAGGAAGCATTATCAGGAGGAATTTTTCTTTTGTCCTAAGTAATTTTCCTTGGATGTTGGCTATATTAGGTGTTTGGGAGCAGAAAAGACTAAGGATATAAAAGGAAACCAAAGAGACTTCCCTGGTTGGTCCCTCATGGGCCAGTGGTTAAGATTCTGCCCTCCCAATGCAGGGGGCCTGGGTTCGATCCTTGGTCAGAGAATTAGATCCCACATGTCACAACTAAGACCCGGCACAGCCAAAGGAATAAATATTAAAAAAAAAAAAAAAAAAAAAGGCAGCAGAATTCATGGTTGAGAAAGAGAAAGAGAAATTCCTAGGACAGAGAAGTGACTGTATTGGACCCGGAGAGTCCAAAGAACCAGATCCAGCTGCTCCCCCCCCCCCCCCACTCACCCCCTCAACCGCCACCCCTCCGTGAGTGATCCCAAGCAGGTCACATTCCCTGCCTAAGTCTCCTTCGCCCTTTGTACCAATGGGAGGGGTGGACACTATGTTCTGGAAGATCCTTTCTGGCTCCTAAGCTCAGATTTACTAAGATTACTGGGACTAAGCACCTTCCTTCACCTCTGTATCAGGCCAGTTGGAATGGGTTGGAAAGAACTGCTCACGCCAAGGCAGCTCCTGGGCATGTGACGGGGTGCCTAGTGGGAACCAGCTGTGGAAATGAGGGCACAGGGCACTGCTGTTCCCCAGGCTGGTCCAGTGCTGCCAACCATGGGGTGGGGGTGGGGGGCCGCCCGTCCTGAATGCCCATCACAGGCCCTTAGGGCAGCGGAGTCTAGAAAGCCTTTTCTTCTCCTCCTCCTCATTATGGTTGATGGAGATAGTGATGATGATATTAGTAGTTTTGGTCCTTATACCTCTACAACTCTGTGGGGTCCACAAGGCAAGAACTGCCCCATTTTGCAGATGAAAAATTGAGATGAAGCAATTTGCCCAAAGTCAAATTGGCTTAGTAACAGAGTTACCTTGCCTGGATCACACAACTTGTGTTCCTTCTGTTTCAGGGTTTATCTGAGAGATTTTGTCCAGGCCCGTTTCCTCTCCCTCCCGTGATCTCCTTGAAGGCAAAGACCATGTCTCATTCATCCCTGCCTTGGCCACAGTGCCTGGCACAAAGCAGGCCCTCACATGTTTACTGAGCTGGATTTTCCTGCTAATTTTGTGCTTGCTCCTCTCAGGGAAGTAAGTGCCTATATTAATCCCCCTAGCTTCTCTCTATTCCCCCCACATAATTTTTTTTTCCTATCAAAAAAGAAATGAAAAATGATGTCACTTGCTCAGGTTCAAAATTTACGCTCCTAGCTTTCTTGTGTACCTGCATGAGGTTTTGCTCTGTTTGAAGCCACTCATTGAAAGATAAATCCGATTGCTGGCCCCTGGCTTGGGAGATGATCTGCCAAGTTTGGGATTTTATTGGAGTTCAAAGGACCCTCTGCCAGCATGTGATGGCTGTGTCTCCTTCTTACACAGCTAGGGACATTGTCAGAGCAGCCTCCCATCTCTTTGACTTGTAGGTGAGAGAGGTGCCAGGGTCGGGGGGTTGCACCAAGGCACCCAGTGTCGGGCATGTCAGCAGCGGCTCCTTTCTGCCCCCAGCTGCTGTGTGGGCAACGTGTGACTTGTTGATCTAATTCTGCCTTTTCGTCAGCAGCTACAGCCCTGGCTGTCATCTTTCAGCTTGTTCTCAGCTGTCACACTCATGCCAATGGCTGTGCTACCAGAAAACCTCTCCCAGGACTGACTCTTCCAAAAGAAGCATTTCTAGCTACCGTCAAAATGTGACTTTTCTCTTGAGTTGTGGCTTTCCCTCTTCCATGGATTAGATTCCTCCCAAGATCGTGATAAAAAGGAGATCATACGGATCTCCCTGTTTGTTTTCCCAACTAAAATCAAGGCATTATTTCTTTCCAGTTCATGAATTTTTCTGTTTGAGGCAAAACAGAAGCAGGCCAAATTTCTGTTTTGAACTGTAACAGGAGATTAACGTTGCACAGCTCAAAGTGCCTCTCATGCTTCCCAGCAAGGTGTTATTGAGGCCCAGAGTAAAGACTTGTTACCCCAAGGACCAGGATGGTTTCAGGGAAAATGCCAAATGTGTGGAACCGAAAAGAGAGGAGCAAAGTTAGCCCCACATCCCCTGGCTTTGACAGCTAACAATCCTTAGCCAATCTGCCTCCATCTCTACCGTACCCACACTTCCCAACCCTGGATGATTTTTGAAACAAATCCGAATATACTTCATCTGTGCATGTTTCAGCATGTCTTTAAAATACAAGGGCTCTTGGAACAAAAGCATAAAACCATTACCACACTCAGAAAGTTAACCGTTCCTTAGTCTTACTAAAACCAGGCAGAATTTTAAAAATTTCCAAGTATCTTGTATCTTTTTATTTGAAATAGATGATCTTTATCTTTAATAACTGTAATTAAAACTCCTCATTCCTCTTCTCCTATCTTTAAAAAATTTTATTTTATGGAAGTGTAGTTGATTTACATGGTTGTGTTAACAGCGAAGTGATTCATTATACATATACCCATTCTTTTTATATTCTTTTCCATGATGGCTTAATCCCAGAATATTGACTCTAGTTCCCTGTGCTATGCCGCAGGACCTTGTTGTTTTCATATCTTTTATAACGGTTGTTTGTAAAATTCAGGATTCAGATAATGTCCACAGAGTGCAGTTGGTTGATGTGTTATGGCCTAGATCTCAATTTGTTGGTGCTAAGCTTTATCAGAGGACAAATGACCCCACTTTTCCAAGGCTCAAAGGCTCAAAATCTCAGAGCCAGGCCAGTCTGGTCCATCCTTTGCCCTCAGGGTGGGTCATGGAGTCCCAAGTTTCCATCGCCACCACCACACCTACCATCCCGGGTTAGGCCTCCTCCCTCAACATATCACACTGCAAAGGATCCCTGCAGGGTCCCCACCCCAGCCTTTCCTGTTGGCTCCCAGGCTCCTTTCTTGTTGCAGCTGGGTTTAACCAGGTGGAGCCCTGCGCCCATCCGTCCACTCCCTTTCTCCACAGCATGCCCTGCCTTGCTCCTGTCCCCCAAAAAACAAAGTAGAACCATAGCCGTCTTTCACAGTTTTAGCCTGTCAAGGCCTTCATTAATTTTTTGCTTTTTTCTTTTTTTGGCTGTGCCACAAGGCATGTGGGATCTTAGTTCTAGGACCAGGGATTGAACTCACATCCCCTGCATTAGAAGGCAAAATCTTAACCATTGGACCACCAGGGAAGTCCCTATCAAGGCTTTCAAAAGCCCTCATACCTTCTCAGGGTCGACTGCCATAGTCAGGCCAGCTGCCCCATCCTCAGAACAACCTTCACAAATGTTGTTATGCTAAAAATCTGCTTAAAATGCCTCCTTTCCTCTCCACCTTTGCAAATCTTGTCCATCTTCAAAAACAAGCTCAAGTCCTGGACAAGCTACTCCAGCACTTTCTTGCATTGTCGTTCAACCACCTCCCCTGTGACTGTTATCATAAACCTGCTCCAGGCTAGAACTCTGCCTTCAAGTTCCAAAGACCTTTGGAAGCCTAGAAGCCAATGTCACATCCCTCCCCTGTGTCTGAGCACATAGTGGCATTTACTAGACACTTAATGAATGGTTTCTTAAGCTCATTTCAGAAATCTGGCCATAAAGGGATAGGAGAAGGGCATGTGTGAAGGAAGATGAGGGTGACGAGGGTGACAAGAAGCATTTTTGTTTTTTAATGGAGAGACTTCAGCACACTTCCATGCAGGAGGAAAAGGAAGCAGATAAGGAAGGATGGTTCCAGAAGAAAGTCATGGAGTGTGGCCCTGAAAAGAGAGCAAGGGAGGGGAGGGCCTGGAGGCAGAGGTAGAAATTACCTCTGGGCTAAAGGAGGCATGCAGTAAGTGTTTGCTGAATAGATCAGACCAGTACACTGAAGCCTTCCTAGAAAGGAAGCCCACAGACTGACAAACACAGCCAGAAATCCTAGAGCTCACAGGCCTGCAGGGGTGATCAGAGAGAAGACTGACTGTGGGATGACAGGCAGTCTCACTTTCTCACATTCTGAGATGCACCGCAGCCCCAGTACATCCATGAGCCTAAAAGAGTCAATGTGGTTTTTTAAAGAGAACTTGTCTTGTTTTAAAATTTAAACAACAAAATTTTAAAGCAGGTACAAAAGTAAAGAGCACAGTAGAATGGCCCCATGTACCCATCTATTCGTGACAGATTTAGTGTTACCCATGCCCCCACCTCATCCATTTCCTCGACCGGATTACTTTGAAGAAAATCTATGGATGCTTATATACAACTAAAGGTAAGAACTCTCTAAAAATAACAGTTTTTAGATGTGAAGATGATATGAGGTTAACAGTGATTTCTTAATGCCATCAAATATCCAGTGCATGTTCAATTGCCCCAGTTGTCTCATAATTTTTTCCTATTTTTAAGTATAGTTGATATACAGTGTTTCAGGTATACAGCAAAGTGATTTGGATATATACATATATATTTATATAAGAATATATATATATATATATATTCTTTTTCAGATTATTTTCCATGATAGGTTATTATAAGATATTGAATGTGCTAAAGTCTCATATATTTATGAAACAGTTTGTTTGAATCACGGTCCAAATAAGGTCTATGTACCATAACTGGTTAACATGTCCCATAGGTTTCTTTGTATCTACAGGTCCTCCTTTTATTTCTCTCCAACATGGGTGTATTTACTCATACTTATGTACATACAGACTCACTACTGCTTTGGGCAAATAACAATCTATGCAAGTAAATGAAGGATAACTTTAGCATTTTATAATGTTTGCAGACATGGTATAGGGGTAAGTAAAACACTTAATGGGGTTGAGTAATTTCTACATTTACTAGATATACTACATATTTGACAGCATATATTATAATTTAAAAAAAGCATATATAGCTCCGTAGAAACCAGAACCATGTAATTACTGGTACAGTTTGATTGCTGTTTCTTACTGATTATTCTTTCTCACTGACTGCATCCTATGTGCTTAAGAATAACAGAAAATTTAATGAAGATAAATATTGTTGTAACTTGGACTACATCTGACAAGTCCGGACCGAAAAAAAAAATGCATTCACTGTTATTTTATTTTGATATTTGTCCTTTGAGGCCTTTCTAAGTCTGTCCCTCAGACCTACCTGGCGCCCCTGACATTGGTATGGTAACAAGGGTGTGGTGGCAGCCATACCCTTGGGGTAGACCCTTCAGTGTCTGTGTGAACGCCTGCGCAGCTGGTCCTGACCGCTGTCTCCGGGGCCTGTCTCTGGACTGACTACCAAAACACAGCCAGATCAAAACTTGCCCCCACAGATTAAACTGTAGTGACGAGGTCTTACACATTCTAGATGTTGACATACCTTTTTTGTTTTTTAAACCAACAGTCAAAATTTTAGTACAATAAAAGCTTTTGATCAGTCCACAAGGTTTGTTTTTTAAGATCTGACTGGTAAAAATGCCCCTAGTCTGGGCATGTATATTTATTGAAAATGGTCATTGTGTATCAAATTTGAATACACACTTAACTAAATAGATACTTTCAGTTTAAGAATGAGTATTCCAATGTTGAATAAAGGAGAAAATCACTAAATACCCTCCTTGGAGTGCTATTTAATTTTGAAGTTAATTCTTTCATTTCTTGAACAAACATTCCTACTATGGGCCAGGCATTGTATTTAGTATGGAAGATACAATGGAGAACATGACAGATCTGGTCTCTGTACTCATGGACTTAACATAATAGGGACTTCCCTGGTGGTCCAGTGGTTAAGAATCTGCCTTCTGATATAGGGGGTGCAGGTTCAATCTCTGGTTGGGCAACCAAGATCACATATGCCATTCAGCAACCATTCCCATGCACCTCAACTACTGAGCCCATGCTCTGGAGACCGTGAGCCACAACCGAGACCCAACCCAACCAAAGATAAATAAATGTTAAAGAAAGAAGAAAAGACTGATAATAAATTACAAATAAGCAAACCAATGTATATGAGTAAGATAATTCCAGTCTGAAATCAATGCTATGGAGGAAATAAGCAAGGGCTGATGGAGAAAAATGGAGGGACTACAAAGGACCAAGTGGTACAGGCAGGCTTCTCAGAAGAGTTGCCATTAATGTTGAGATTTAAACGATGGGACTGAATCCATGGTGAGTGAGACTTGGGGAATAGCATTCCAAAGGGCAAGCACAGAGCATTCAAAGGCCCTGCTGCAGCAGAGAGCTTGTATATTTTTTGTGTATGTGATATAAAGACTCAGAAAGAATCTAGGGTTCATCTGGCTTCCTCTTGGCTAGGCTGGGCATTGCCCTGTGACAAGGCTGAGTGGGTGTCATTCGGCACCTGCTCAGGCACACTCCTTTCAGGGAGCTGGGACTCACCTTTCTCCAGGGGTCATCCATCCTCTGTGGTCCTCTGGCTGGAGCCACAGAGAACACAGCTAAGCCACGGGACCCCATTCAGAAGAGAAGGCAGCCTCTGTATCCTTTCTGCTGCTGCTGCTGCTAAGTCACTTCAGTCGTGTCTGTGCCACCCCATAGATGGCAGCCCACCAGGCTCCGCCGTCCCTGGGATTCTCCAGGCAAGAACACTGGAGTGGGTTGCCATTTCCTTCTCCAATGAGTGAAAGTGAAGTCACTCATGACTCTTAGCGACCCCATGGACTGCAGCCTACCAGGCTCCTCCGTCCACAGGATTTTCCAGGCAAGAGTACTGGAGTCAGGTGCCTTCTCCACTGTATCCTCTCTAAACCCATCTTAATGTCACACATTATGGGACTTCCCTGGTGGTCCAGTGGCTAAGACTCCATGCTCCCAGTGCAGGGGACCCAGGTTCAATCCCTGGTCAGGGAACTAGATCCCACATGCCACAACTAAAGAGTTTGTATGCCACAGGTAAAGACCTGGTGCAAATAAATAAATAAATATTTTTAAAAATACTACACATTCTCAGGATGTTGTTAGGATATAGAAGTCACATTAAAAAAATTTTTTTTTAATTTTTATTATTTATTTTTGGCTGCATTGGGTCTTTGTTGCTGTGTGCAGACTTTCTCTAGTTGCAGCGAGCAGGGACTCCTGTCTAGTTAGGGTGCTCAGGCTTCTCATTGCAGTGCCTTCTCTTGTTGTGGAGCACAGGCTCTGGGGTACAGGCTTCAGTAGCTGTGGCACACGGACTTAGTTGCTCCAAGGCATGTAGGATCTTCCTGGACCAGGGATCAAACCCATGTCCCCTGCATTGACAGGTGGATTCTAAACCACTGGACCATCAGGGAAATCCTAAAAATATGTTTAATATATATTCTATAGCTCCTGCAGTTCACTTCTGGAGTTGATTAAAAGATATATGGCTTCTCATACAAGTCAGGGAGCTGAACTGTTCAGTAGTATGGGGTTCCCACAGTATCTGCCCTGGCTGGATTCTTGTCCCTGCTGAGCAGAAAGCCACACTGTGCCAACTCGCTCTCTGTTTTCCTGCCAGTCGAGTGGAGAGGCATAGCCATAAAGCCCTATATCCTGCCCCAAAGGAAAGACGGCTACTAGAGGGGTGGGTTAATGATTAACCGGTGATGTCTTATGATTTTATTATAAACAGAGGTCAAGGAGCCAAACTGGTGTCGAAACTTTTTCTTTGTTAATGTTAGAATTGAAGCAGAGCAAGGGCTGGAGGATCAGGGTTACTTATTATTTACAAAACTTAAAGCTGGACAGCCGTAGCAGGCCCATTCTGCTTCCTTGGTTTTTAATTGTTGTAGGTCAATAAGAAAGATTATTCTTATTTCAATAGAAATAAGAAAGTTTTCTAAGGATGCTCTAATCCATACTTTGTATCAAACTTTTCCTTTTATTATTTCAATTTTTTGAGGGGGTCACTTTGAGAGGGAAGAGACTGGGACGGGGTAAAGTCCTCCCAAGCCACTCTTTGGCAGCCTTTCTGGTTTAGCCTCGGCAGTGGGGCCAGTAGTGCAGGCTGGAGGGTGAACAAAGGTGAGCTGCAAGACTGGGGCCGCCAACTCAGCTCTCTGCTAGCCTTGGGGAAGTCCTTCCCCCACACCTTGCCATATTTAGAGGGCCCCTCCTTCTCCAGTAATCCCTTCCCAGTTTTCCTGGGGGAGAGGGGAGGTAAGGGTATAGCTAGGAGGAGACTTTGCAGTCATTTACCTTTGGCTTCCAGGCACTTGTCAGGTTCTCTCTGGAGGGAAGGCTTTTATAGGGAGGAGGGTGGGGCTTCCTAGCTGTCAAAGATAGATGGTGGCAGCTATTTGCTTTTGCTCCTGTCTCTGGCACCCTTTTAGGTTCTGTTGCCTTAGTGTTCAGTGCAGTGAAGCTCTGTCTACTTCTCAGGACTCCTCTGAACCTGCTTTCCACCCCCTCTTTATTGCAGCAATGCTGAGACACACCCAGCTGCATCTCCTCTCCCTGAAACACCCTCTCCTGCCCCTCTTACTCCCCAAAGGCAGGACCAAGTGTCTCCCTGTCCTGGTGCTCCCATGGAGCCTTTACAGTTGTCTTTCCTAGAGGCACCTACACTTACCAACACCAGTAGACCAGTGGTTCTCAAAGTACAGTCCCTGGACAAGCATCACCACCATGATCACCTAGGAATCTGTTAGAAACCTTGGGACCCACCCCAGATGCCCTGACCCAGACACACTGGGGGTGGTGCCTGCCATCTGTCACTGAACAAGCCCAGTGGGTGATTCTGGTGCTCACTGATGATTGGGAACCACCGTGCTGGGCTCTCAGCTCATCCCATTCACTCCTGTATCCCTGACTCTTCCCTCTGAGCCCACACATCCAAGTGGTTCTTGAACAAAAACCACCAATAAGTTAGCCAAGTTGCTGAGGTGGTAACAGCTTAACCCCAGCAGGGAAACCTAGCCAGGCCCGTCACGTCTCCATGCTCAGTACTTGTTATTCTCTTTGATCTTCTTTGACTGGTTCACAAAGGAATTTTTGTCACTATAAACGTGCTAAGTCCCCAGTAGAGGCAGACATCCTGCCCTACCCTCCTAAAAAAAGCACATGAAAAATATTCTTTCTCCATGTTCAGGCAGGGACCATCTCTGACTAGTAAGAACTGCACACACCATCTTTTTAATGCACTGTTATATGTGTCATTATGGAAACATAATTATGGTGTTTAAAGTCATTTTTATTCAATGTTGACCCATTAGGAACATAACTTGCTTTTCTAAATTTGTTTTCATGGCTCATTTCATGTCTTTAATCTTGCATGTGTGTGTGTGGTAAAATATACATAAAATTTACCATTTTAAAGTGAATCCAGTGGTATTAATTACATTTACACTATTGTGAAGTCATCATCACTAACCCTTTCCAGAACTTTTCCCATCATCCCAAATGTATATTCCTGGTGGTACATGGCTGTGGAAAATAGTTTGGTGATTCCTTAAAAAGTTAAACACAATTATTATAATACCTTACAATTCTGTTGCTATTTAGTCACTAAGGTATGTCCAACTCGTTTGTGACTTCATGGATGGTAGCTTGCCAGGCCCCTCTGTCATAGAATTTTATAAGCAATACTGGAGTGGGTTGCCATTTCCTTCTCCAGGGGATCTTCTCAACCCAGGGATTGAACCCCTGTCTCCTGCATTGCAAGTGGATTCTTTACCATTGAGCCACTTGGGAAGCCAAGGTATATAATGAAAGGAATTGAAAGCAGGAACTCAAACAGATACTTGTACACTAATATTCATAGCAGAGTTATTGGTAATAGCCAAAAGGTGGAAATAACCCAAGTGCCCATCAAAAAATGAAGGGTTTAAATAAAATGTGGTATATACATACAATGAAATACTGTTCAATCATAAAAAGGGCTCATCTTGTTTTAATGTACAACTTCTTTCCCAAGAATCTAACTCACTAGATGGGTTAGATGTTTGAGGCGATCTGAGGTAGGTTTCTACACTTCCAAAGCATCTGTCACAAAGCAAGCTTATGATAGATGCTCAGTAAACAGTCAATGGTGGAGGAAAACTCTTTATCTTGGTCTAGATGCAGAAGAGTTGGTGTCAGATGTTGGTGTGTATCAGACTCCCCTGGAGGGTTTTGTTAAAATACAGATTTCTTACTAAAACAGAGATGACTCAAACACTCTTATAGTTTCTGATTCAGAAGGGTTTGGGTGCAGTCCCCAAATCTGTGTTTCTAACCAGTTCCTAGATGATGCTGATGCTGCTGGTCTAGGGACCACACTTTGAGAAGCACTGGTCTAGTCTAACTCAGGATTTCTGAACTCTAACTGTGCACTGGAATCTTCAAGACCTTCTCAGTTTACCCCCAGCCCCAGCCTCTGAAACCTGGTTTAATTGGTCTTGAGTGGAGTCTAGGTACAGGAAGCTTTAAAAAGCTTCTCAGGTGATTCTGCTCAGGTGTGCAGCCAAGTTAAGAAGCACTGGTGGAAAGCCCTCATTACTTTGATGGTGTTGGGGTTGGAGCCAGAGCTTTTTATTCTGCAGTGTCAAGGTAAGATTTTTTTTTAAATTAATTTTTTATTGTGGTAAAATGTATATAACACAGTTGGGCTTCCCGGGTGGCGCTAGTGGTAAAGAACTCGCCTGCCATTGCAGGAGACCCAAGAAATATGGGTTCAATCCCTCGGTTGGGAAGATCCCCTAGAGTAGGAAAGGGCAACCCACTCTAGTATTCTTGCCTGGAAAAATTCCATGGACAGAGGAGCCTGGTGGGCCACAGTGCATGGGGTCGCACAGAGTCGGACACGACTGAGCACACGGGCACACGCACGTATAACATACATTTACCATGAGTGACATTTAGTATATTCACAGTGTTGCACAGCCTTCACTGCTGTCTAGTTCCAGGACATTTTCTTCACCCCGAAAGAAACCCCATATTCTCTAAGCAGTCATTTCTCATTTTCTCTCTGCCCCTCCCCCGCCGCCAGCCCTTGGCAACAGCTAATCTACTTTCTGCTCTATGGATTTGCCTCTTCTGGTTGTCTGGCTTCTTCCACATACTATAATGTTTTCAAGGTTCATTCATAATGTACTTCGCTCCTTTTTATGGCTGAAGATTATCCCATTGTGTGAATATATCAAGCTTGTTTCTCCTTTCATAGCGCTGCTCTTCATTGTAGTTTAAATATCTGACTCTGGTTAACTTGCTCTTGTCTACTATAAAATAATCATCGACTGAAATGAAGCATTGGTGTTCCCCCTGTCTGGGTTTTAGAACATAAACTGTGAACAGAGCCTGCATGAAACAAAGGTGGAGGTGTTACAGCCTGGTTTCCTGGAAGCGAGGGTCTGGGGGTCAGGGAGGCTGTTACTTATAACTAACTTCTCAATAAAGAGGGAACACTTTTGAACATTCATGATAATAAAGGTGTGTTCTATACAAGGTGATGAAGCAGTGTTCCCCGACACCAAAAGGAAGCTGATGGGAGAGCAAATAATGTCAGCTGGGGCTGCCTTAATGACAGGCTCCTTCCCTGGCAGAGAGGGTGGACTATGTCACAGGTGCCTCTTCTGGCTACCAAAAAACTGCTCTCCTCCCCCTCCCTCTCCCCATCCCAGCTCTCAGCACTCACCTTTGTTAAAAGTGTGAGGCTGTGTGTGAGCAGCCAAGCCTGGATCGGCTGGTCAGACAGCAGGTCAGGGGTCACCCTGGATATCGAAGTTGAAGGCGGCCCTGAACAAGCTATTTAGTTGTGGGCTTCTGGTATCTGTTTACTAGGACGAGGACCTCCCCCTTCCTCCTGCTATGGTGCCTCGCTGCCTCTCTCACTTATTTACAGCTGCACTGGGTCTTTGTTGCTGGGCATGGCCATTTCTCTAGCCTTGGGCTTTTCTCCAGTTGTGGTGAGCGGGGGCTATTCTCTAGTTACAGTACATGGGCCTCTCGCTGCAGTGGGTTTTCTTGTGGAGCACAGGCTCTAGGCGTGTGGGTTTCAGTAGCTGCGGTGCATGGGCTTAGTTGCTCTGTAGCATCTTCCTGGATTAGGGAATGAACATGCGTCCCCTGCATTGGCAGCTGGATTCTTTACCACTGAAGTGGGTGGGCACCCCCAGGAAGTGCCCCCCCACCTCCTTTTTTTAATGTTTATTTATTTATGTGACTGCACTGGGTGTCAGTTGCAGTGCTCAGGATTCCTGATCTTACTGGTAGCATGTAGCATTTTTAGTTGCAGTATGTGGGATCTGATTCTCTGACCAGGGATTGAACCCAGGCCCCCTGCATTGGGAGCACAGAGTCTTAGCCACTGGCCCATCAGGGAAGTCCCCCTCACCGCCTCTTTGCAGCCAAGCATCGTATTAGAATTGTCTACACTGCTGACTTCTGCACCTCCACTCCCCCTGAGATCTCACGGCCCCAGGACTCTGACCTCCAGGCCCACCTCCCACTGGATTCACGTGGACACTTCAGCCCTCATTTTTCTCGTAGGCCTTGGCTCTGGTGATCCCACTCATTTCTGAACCTCTCCTCTCTGGGTTTGGGGGATACTGTTTGAGCTGTTTTCCCATTTCTCCTGCCCCTTTGCAGCTCTCAGTAGGCACCTGCCCTTCATGTCAGCTGTCTCATGGTTTTTGTGTTTGGCTCTTTCTCTCTCATTCACATTCCCCTGGGGTAATCCCGTCCCCTCCCATGGCTTCAGCACAGCCTCGGCCCTGCCGGGAGTTTCCTCCTGAGCTCCAGAGCCATCACTTATGGGACACCTCCTTAAGACGTCCCATGGCCTCCTGAAATCAGACATGACTGGAGTGGGGAGGCAGACAGGCAGACAAACAATTTGAAAAATAACCAAACCTGCCATCTTTCCCTCTCTCACCTTCCTCTCCCCCAAACCACCTCTACCTCCTTTGAGGTCCTCTATCTCAGCTAACATTGCCACCCACCCGCCAAAAGCCAGAGTCACAGTCTACTCCTTCCTCTGGCCCCCGTTTTCAGGCACAAGGAGGTGACAGTTTTCCTCTCTTAGCAGTCTTTTTTTTTTAGAACAATATTTTGTCTTTATTTTTAAACTTAAAAAAAAATTGAAATATAGTTGATTTACAATGTTGTGTTAGATTCAGGTATACAGCAAAGTGATTCAGTTATATATATATATATATACACACTATATATATATATATATATATATATATACATATATATATTCTTTTTCAGATTCTTTTCCATTATAGGTTATTACAAGATATTGAATAGAGTCCCCTGTGCTGTATAGTAGGTCCTTTTTATTTTATATATAGTAGTGTGTATCTGGAAAAGGCAATGGCAACCCACTCCAGTACTCTTGCCTGGGAAATCCCATGGACGGAGGAGCCTGGTGGGCTACAGTCCGTGGGATTGCGAAGAGTCGGACACGACTGAGCAACTTTCACTTTTCACCTTCATGCACTGGAGAAGGAAATGGCAACCCACTCCAGTGTTCTTGCCTGGAGAATCCCAGGGACAGAGGAGCCTGGTGGGTTGCCGTCTACGGGGTCACACAGAGTCGGACACGACTGACGCGATTTAGCAGGAGTAGCAGCAGCAGTGTGTATCTGTTAATCCCAAACTCCTCTAATTTATACCTCCCCCCTTTCCCCTTTGGTAACCATAGGTTTGTTTTCTATGTCTCTATTTCTGTTTTGTAAGCTCATTTGTATCATCTTTTTAGATTCCATATATGTATATGTGATATCATATGATGTTTGTCTTTCACTGACTTACTTCACTTAGTATGATAGTCTCTAGGTCCATTCATATTGCTGCAAATGACTTTATTTCATTCTCTTTATGGCTAATATTCCATTGTCTATATATGTATACATATGGTATGTGTGTGGGCATATATATGTATATTATATGTGTTTGTGTGTGTATATATATAAGCACATCACTTCTGTACTCTTTGTGCCAAAATGGACAACCTGAATCTCATAAGAAACTCTCAGACAAACGCAAATGGAAGGACATTCTACATGATATCCGGT
Organism: Muntiacus reevesi; assembly: GCF_963930625.1. Taxonomy (NCBI): domain Eukaryota; kingdom Metazoa; phylum Chordata; class Mammalia; order Artiodactyla; family Cervidae; genus Muntiacus; species Muntiacus reevesi. The sequence continues at coordinate 45,218,857 of NC_089255.1, read as the reverse complement.
CTATATGCTTCAGAAATGTCAAGGGCATGAAAGTCCTTAAAAAAACCACAAATAAATGCAAAGGATTATCCCAATTGACTCCCAATTCAGAAAAAATGCTGTTAAGATCCCGAATTGAGTTTCTTTTAAACTTGGCCTTCATCTGCCCCCACTGGATATCCTATTCAGACGCATAGCTCCAAATCTATAGGCCTCACTGGCCTCGTTTCTCCAGCCCTCCACTCCCCAAGCTAGATCCACATCCAGACATCTCTTTGCTGAAAGTTCTTCAGTGGCTCCTCGAGCCTTCAGGCTTAACCCCAAGGTCTGGAGTGCAGCCCCAAATCCCTTGGTGATCTCCACACACCCCCGCCCCAACGCAGCCTTGGCTTCTCCCACACTACCATGTGTCCAAAAAGTGGGGGTGGGATCTAAGACTTCACCCAGACTCACAAGTTAGCCTGCCACAGTTTCACAGATGCTGGTGAAGACACGAGACTCCTGAGTCGAAGCACAGTTTAATACTCACAGGGCCGGCAGAGTGACATTTGCACCTGTTTCCTAAGCTCAGATCCACAGGGTGATGTAATGAGGGCCTTGTGACACTTGGCTTGCTCCACATGATGAGTGTCCCTCCCAGCTTAAGAAACCCCCGTGTTTAGAGGAGGCAGTGAGCAAGCATGCCCAACATTCACCTCCGAGAGAGATGATATTTTCCTGGGCAGCCAACCAGTCTGCTTTCTGCCCTGGAAGGAGACACTGTCTCGATCTTACAGGATGATTTTCTACATAAACGTCTTTGAAAAGATAGTCTGGACCAAAAGGCGTCAGAGCCCCTGCTCCCAGGCGGAATATTCTCCCCATACCTCCACTCCAGCACGCTGCCATCCTGAGTCTGCAACCCACTCTTGTCTGGCTTGGGAGCTCTGTTGCCTGAAGTGGAATGCCATCCTCACACTCACGCTCCTTGTCCTGCTCATCCCTTTGTCTTTCAAGAATCAGTTCCTCAGGCAAGCCTGACAGCCCCGTCACCACCCTCCAAATGCAGGAATTCTGCCTCACCTTTGTGTCCCCAGGGCCAGAGTACACTATCTTAGGACTTAATCTGCATTGTGACCTGTTTACGAGTCTGCTCTACCAACTCTCAGTGCATGAAAGGCATGGCTGTGTCCTGCTTGTGTCTGATCCCCAGTGACCAGCCCACAAAGGGAATCATTAAGGATCAGTAAAAGAATAAGTGAGTCAGTGAATAGCCTGTTATTTTACAGCCTCTGGCAGTTTCTTGTTACTTGGAGGAGCAGGATGTAAAATGGATGAAGCTGGAAAATCTGCATGTGGTAAGGGGCAGGGCCAGCAGGGAGTACATAAGCATTTTCTATGATCTGGGAGAGGGACGAGAAATCTGTCTTTGGGGAGACCCTCCCTGTGTTATGGGGCAGGGCGCTTGGCCAAGCCCTCTTAGGGACCCAGGCTTGAGGCGGGTAACTATCCAGTGATGCTGTCAAAGCGCAGCTCCAGCTGTAACAGTGCCATTGCTGGTGCTTCAGGCCAAGATGCTAAGCCTTCTGTCTAGCCATCCAGTGATATACATGGGATGCGTCTTTAACAGGTCTGTGCCCTTGCAAAGAACACTGTTTTTCTAGGGATTTAGCTATCCTGGACTGGAATGTCGGTGCCTCACCTGTGATGTTATTACAGACTAAGCCAGAGGTTCTCAGCAGGAGCGATTTTGTCCCCTCAGGATGTTTGGTGGCATCTGGAGACATTTTTGGTGTCATCACAGGGGGGAATGCAGCTGGCATCCAGTGGGTACATGGGTAGGCCAGAGATGCTGCTAAATACTGTACAGTGCAGGGATGGCCCCCTGCAAAGAAATCTGCTGCCCCCAATGCCAGCAGTGCAGAGGCTGAGAAGCCCTGGACTATTGTGATGGCCCTGCCTGAACCACACAGATCACACATTGCAGAGAAGGTTTTTCTAAACAGAATGAAGCACTTTGGCTGTCAGTCATCCTGGGGCCTGGCCTCTGGAAAGAGGAAACATAGGAGTCCAGGCTAGAAGGGCAGGACTGGCACCCACGACTGATGGTAGGCTATCCCAGGGTCAGGGATCGTGGTTGCCCTCGGGGAGCACCAATGACAGACACACCCATTTTAGGTTTTTCTTTGAGGCTCTTTGTGTTGCCCCAGGACCTCAGTCAAATTCTGTTAAACCCCAAGGCTAGTGAGTTGTGTTTTTTTTTTTAAGTGACCATGTAATGAGTACTTTCTACATGCCAGACATCATTCTGCATCAGAGGTGGGCTAACATTTCCTACCAAAGGCCAGAGAGCAGATATTTTAGGTTTTGTGAGCTATATAGTCTCTGTTGTTACTACACAACTCTGTTGTTAAAAAAAAAAAAAAAAAAGCAGCCATGGAGAATATGCAAACAGGAGAATGGTGAATGTAGCTGTGTTCCAAGAAAATTTTATTTACAAAACAAGTGGTGGACTGGATTTAGTCCATGAGCCATAGTCCACCAACCACTGTTCTACATGCTTAGCAAGTGTTAATTATTTAAGTGCATAACAAGCCTAGGACAGAGGCAGTAAGCTCTCATTTGGCAGACGTGGTGACTGAGACCCAAATCAGTGCCAGTAACCAGCCAGGCTGCCGCTGACCCTGACCCTCACATTCTCCCCCACAGTAGCCTTTGGAGGGTCCGGAGCCTGGGCAATGGGTGGCGGTTATCAGGTGGTGAGAGAGGACCTGCAGATAAGCCCTGGCGATGGTCCAGAGCTAAAGGGGAGAACAGCAGTGCAGGGATTTGTGACCTGGTCAACATTCCTGGGGGTGTCTAGAAGTAACAGATCTGATAAAAGACGTGAGCTTTCTGCAGCTCCCCAGGGTGGAACCTGACCTAAGGGAAGGCTCATTGGCCCCTCAGTGTTGACCTGCTATGAGCCCATTCTTCACCTACCAGCTTTCACAAAGAGGAAGTCCTTTCTGATATCTAACCTGCAGTACTCTTGCTGTTATTTAAAGCTGCTCCCTCAGTTTTCAAACTTGCCGTTTGATGGTTCTTCTCACACCTAAAGATCTTCATCCAGGCTACTTCTGTCTCCCTTCCAGTTCAGTTCAGTCACTTGGTCGTGTCTGATTCTTTGCGACCCCATGGACTGCAGCACACCAGGCCTCCCTGTCCTTCAACAACTCCCCGAGTTTACTCAGACTCGTGTCCATTGAGTCAGTGATGCCATCCAACCATTTCATCCTCTGTCGTCCCCTTCTCTTCCTGCCTTCAATCTTTCCCAGCATCAGGGTCTTTTCCAATTTATCAGTTCTTTGTATCAGGTGGCCAAAATATTGGCGTTTCAGCTTCAGCACCTGTCCTTCCAATGAATATTCAGGACTGATTTCCTTTAGGATTGACTGATTGGATCTCCTTGCAGTCCAAGGGACTCTCAAGAGTCTTCTCCAACACCAGAGTTCAAAAGCATCAATTTTTCGGCGCTCAGCTTTCTTCACAGTCCAACTCTCACATCCATACACGACTTCTGGATAAACCATAGCTTTGACTAGACGGACCTTCGTTGGCAAAGTAATGTCTCTGCTTTTTAATATACTGTCTAGGTTGGTCATAACTTTCCTTCCAAGGAGTAAGCGTCTTTTAATTTCATGGCTGCAGTGACCATCTGCAGTGATTTTGGAGCCCAAAAAAAGTCTGTCAGAAATCTCCCTTCCAGAGCAGTGTGAAATGCAGTAGGAAGGTCAAGGGCTTTGGAGCCATTGATTAAGCTGCCGATCACAGCTCCACCACCTACTGGTTGTGTGACCTTGAATACAATTCTTAGATTCCCTGAGCTTCGCTTACAGAAGGAATGCAGTAACAGCCACCAGGCAGGACCCCAGAGCTGTTGGGAGGAATAAATGTGGCAGCTTAAGATCAGTGTCTGTTTGTGATGGACTCCCAAGACATGCTGGTTCCCAGGCCCTTCTGAATGGAATAGTCTCAAGTCTTTTTTTTTTTTTAACCTTAAGGGCTGTTTCCAACCTTTTAAAGCAAGTTCACCCTTTCACCTCACTGGAAAACAAATCTAGGGCTCCCTGCATGTCTCCTTTTACTTCTAATGAGGTATGTATGGAGATGTGGCATTTCATTTCAGACGGGTTTCACCTCTGAAATCCTACCATCCCAGATCAAGTGCCTTCTCCCTGGTGCCTTCCCTGACACCCAGAGCCAAAAGCAAAGAGAAACAAACCATTCTTTCCTCATTCACTCAACAAGTATATCTCCAGCTCCTCTCCTGGACTGGGGTCAATGCCTCTGCCCGAGCAGCCTGCTGGGGGAGGGTGTCACTCCCCACACACTGTGCTGATGTCCTTCTAGATAACTCTCCTTGAGACCAGAAAGGGCTCCTTCTCACCCCGTACCCCTCAAACACTGCCTTGCTTGCAGCAGGTTCATGCTCAAACACCACATGGAGGAAAACATTCTCCAGTGATAACCTGGCACGTTAGCCTTAGCTGGAGAGTAGGCACTTGGTCATTAACCCAAGAGGTACCTATGCTTATCAGGGCAATTAAGTGAAGGGACAACATTAAATTCTGCAGTTCTCAATGTTTTCCCCATAATGGGTTTTCTGACCAGGCATCTTTGCACACACAGTCTTCCCGACAGACCTTCTGTGCTCGGTTTTACTCAGTAATGGGGTCTTTCCTACTCCAGCCTTGCTGATGGCATTATACCAAGAGATTCATCAAGAGCTGGTTTAGGGGAGAATGGATACATGTATATGTAGGACTGGGTCCCTGAGTCCCTCTGCTCTTCACCTGAAACTGTCACACACTGTTAATTGGTTATACCCCAATACAAAATAAAAGGTTAAAAAAAGCCTAGAAACTTGGGATAGGGCAGTAGGAGAGAGGCTCAACAGGGTGGGGACATACGTATACATTTAGCTGATTCACTTTGCTGTGCAGCAGAAACTAACACAACATTGTAAAGCATCCAATTAAAAAAAAGAGAGCTGGGAGGCTCTTGGGAAATAGTCAGAAAGAAGCACCTAGGGGCGAGGGGCAGGCTGTAAGATCTTACCCCAGCACCGTGATGAGCAATGAGATGTCAACACACGTTCCGGTAGCTCAGAAACCAGCAAGGAGCCTCACTCCAGGTTCGGGGTGCAGGAGATGGAGGTTGAGTGTGGGGTAAGGACACATCTAAGAATGTATGATAGACGCACATGAATGTGGATGTGTGCGTGCATGCGCATGTGTGCATGTGTAAACGCATGCTTACACCTCTTTCCTGAGTCACCAGGACTAAGCACGGGGCAGGGTGGGGAGCGAGCAGCTCTCCTCATTCGGTCCCTGCTGCCTTGCAGAGCAGCTGCGTTCACTCGATGTTCCTCACTAGGTCCTACTTCCTGCCCCACTCCACCCGCCCTCTTTGATCTGCTTTTCCCTTCTGGCATCTATTCCATGTTCTTCTTTCCAACACTCATCTTTCTGACTCCTTCAGCTGCCCATCCTACTCCCAAGAATCTGAAAATGGTCATTACAGCCCCTGGAGGGTCCCTGACATCTCTCCCAGCTGTGTGCTGCCGACAGTAACAATGACTTGAGGATATTGATTTTTTTTTTTCCCTAGCAACCACGTTGGTCTTTGATCTACATTTCCCAGGAGTGTGTTACAAGGAACTGTATCAAATGTTTATTTATGTCAACGGGTATTAAGTGTATTGTGTTTTCTTTAACCACTAAGACTTTTACTCTGATAACAGAGAAGAAAAGCAAGTTATTTTGGCACAATTTGTTTCTGGCAAGTCTGTGATATTTACTTTTTTGAAAAATCACTGCATTTCCTCAGTGACTTTTGCCAGTGTTGTGATGTGTCATGTAGAGTACACAATGACTGGCATAAGATGAGCATCCACTATATGTCTGGGAAAATGCACGAGACTGAAATCAGGAGACACAGATTCCAGTCTCTGCTCAGTTTCTCATGCTTGGGCCAGTTGACAACTCTGTTTTTGTTGCCTCATCTGCAAATGATTGTGGGGCTTGGCTGCATCAGTGGTCCCCACTGGGGTCCCACCTGGGCAGCAATGGCAGGGGATGCTGATTTGAATACTTCACGCAGCCCAACAGAAACTAGCCCTCGTCCACAATCAGGCTGCTCCAGTGTCTCCATTGTCTCCAATGACAACATTAAGTGTCTACGTTTCGGGCTGACTTATATCAACAGGTCAGGACGCCCATTGCCCCTCCCTTGGTTCAGACTCCTGTGCTGTCTGGCCCCACTTCCTCCAGTGTTTCACACCCCATTTACTCTCCATGCTATAGCCAGGATGATCCTTCTAAAATGCTTTTCTCAGTTTTCTACTTAAAATACTCCATTTGTCTCCTGCTGTCTCCAGAGCGAGGTCCCAACTCCGGCCGGCTCATGAGCCCCTCACTCTCTGGTCCATCTCCCCAGCCCCTTTCCTCCTCCCTGAGATCCTTGTTGGTCCCCTGGACCTACCAGCCGAGTTGATCCCTTACACCCCAAAGCTTTTTTAACCTCTGCCCTTTGCCTGGCTAGCTCTTACATGTCTTCCAGGCCTCAGCTCGGACATCACCTCCTCCAGGAAGCCTTCTCTGATTCTTTCTCAAGACACTAGGCAAAGTCACTCTCTTCTGCACTTCATCTCTCTGCATTGTAAGGCCCTATCTTATTCACTGTCTCCTTCCAGACTCTCAGTCTTATTCACACCTTATTCATCATTTCCTCAGCATCTAGTCTAATACTTGGCATTTAATACTTATTAATGCTTGTGGAATAAATATGGATCAGTTATCTTGGGCTAGCTTAAAACTTTGATTGTCTTCAGATCTGTCTTTGACTAATAAAAAATATGGGAGGGACTTCCCTGGTGGTCTAGTGGCTATGACTCCACACTCCTGTTGTAGGGGGTGCAGGTTCAATCCCTGGTCAGGGAACTATTAACAGATCCCACATGCAGTACCTAATTAAGAGGTCACATGCCACACCTAAAGACCTGTTGGAGCCAAATAAATATATGAACAAAAATTTTAGAAAACAATTTGGGAAAATGAATTATTTCATTTGTTAAACCTTTTATTTTATTTTATTTTCATTTTGTTAAACCTTTTAAATAATGGTGTCCACAGAGGAGGGCAGAATAAAAGAGTGATGAATGTGTAGGGTACCATTACTCTCTGGTCCTTTCTAGATAATGATTACAAAAATTTATTTGTATAATATTTTGGTTCAGGATCAGGAAAAATACCTGAACTAGAAGGGCATCATCAATGAAGAATCTTTAGATTTGCAGATCATAGGAGAATGGGCAGTTACTCAAGTTGGAATCACCAGTTTGTCTCTGGGCTTCCTGGTGTCCAAAGCCAAAAGAGGAAACAGCCATTTGCGTCAGTGCCTCAGACTTGCTACAAAACTTCTTTGTTCCACAACCTTCAGAGTCACCTTTCTTTCTTTCTCCACTTCTCACACAGTTCCCAGAAGATGGGGTGCCAAGCAGGGGCCTCACGACAAAAGCCCAGGCCCCTTCACCCGTGTCACCATCCCCTGCTGTAAGCAAGCCTCACTCTGGTCATAACCAGGGAGTCCTTTCTGAGCCAACTATCCCAGAGGTGGGGGCATCATGACTGTTTGCCCCGAAACTAACCACAGGCATCCTTACAAGGTCTGGATGGGTCTCCTCCCATTCACTCAGAAGTCACACAGCTGATGTATGTCTCAAGTTAATGATTGCAAAATCATTTAAAAAGCTAAAATGAGCTAAATGAACTACTTTATTTAGTTATACCAGTTGTGAGGCAACCTTTATGGACACAAGGAGGTGGCAGCCTGTACTAGTTCCTTCCTGGTTGGCAAAAATCAATACTTGCCAGGTCATTGGAAAGCTTGTACCTTAAAGGAATACTTCTGTCAACTAAAAAAAAAGGAAAAGCCCACATAGCTATGGGAATTCCCTGGACTCTGCACACTCACCACCATGGCCCAGTTCAATCCCTAGTCAAGGAACTAAGATCCCACAAGCCATGTGGTATGACCAAAAATAAAAGATAAGCACATAACTTATTTTCCTTAAAAATATTTGTAATACTGATCTAATACCACTTAGGCATATAAGTAAACTGTTGCTTGACTGAAAATTGGAAGAAGTTCCAGTTCAAAATCTAATATGATGCCGCATTATTACTCTATGCTATGCATACTAGCCGTTAGTTTTACATTTTCTTGCCCCCACTGTTTCACTAGTTAATTGTGGAAATTTAATAATTTCAGCTCCTAGCATCTAACAGGGAACTTCTCTGGTGAGTATTTGTGGAACAGCTACCATATTTCATTGCTTCTAGATGCCATGGATTATAAGATATATCCCACTTACAGAGATGCTATAATGTAAAAAAAATTGTGTCTGAGAACCACTACAATACAGGTTTTTGTTCAGAGCAGGTGCTGGCTCTTTCCTGGTCATGTGGCGTGGCTAGCTATGTTCTTGGGTTCCTCAGTAATGCCTATGCCCTTCACCCCCTTTGCCCTCTACAGAGGAAGACAATAACAGAGCAGGCAAGAGGGCCCTTGCTCCCTCTGAGGAGACACTAGGAGCTTGTTGAGACATCTCGGATCCATTCTCCATGAAAAACCAGACCTTCTCTGCCCAGGGCACCTTCACTCATCTGCTCTGAATTCAGCCTTTTTGCTTTCAATCTTTTCTTATGATCTGGTTTACCCCAGGTGCTCGGTCCCCTCTCTCTTCCTGCTGGGGATGGACTGCCAAGGGCTTTAACTGGCTGCTGGAGGGATGTGCCCTGCCCTCACCTGACTGCCTGGGGCTTGAGACCAGCATGCAGCAGAAAGGGCAAGTTTGAGCACAGCCAGAGGCCCCACAGAGCCTCTGGCAGGACCCCTCCCAGGCAGCTCTTACCTCGCAGTTCCAAGGCTTGTCAGGGACCCTGCATGGGGCTGGGCTTATGGAGCTCAAAATTCCCTGTAGCCCAGCCCCAGATTTCTTCCCAGCTCCACTCCTACACCCGAAATCAAGGCTCAGCCCAGAGACTCAGAGGGGAGGAGTGCATTCTCTGGACAGGGCAGCAAGGGATGCTCCAGTGATTTTAGCTGCATGACTGAGGTGGCCACGGCTATGGAACTGGATATCTGTCCCGTAGATGCCAGGAAAGTGCCAGGGTGGCTGGTCTGAAGGACAAGCTTGGGAAGAACTTTCTGGCATGTGAAGCCCACGGGACAAGAGCTTGGAACCCTTCGGTTTTTTTTGCTCAATCCCTTTTTTCTCACAAGGGAAACTCCTTTTTATTTTTCTTCAGAATATGGATGAACCTAGAGTATTCTTGCCTGGAGAATTCCATAGACAGAGGAACCTGGCAAGCTACAGTCCATGGGCCGCAAAAAGTCAGACACGACTGAGTGACTGACACTTCTTTTTTTTCAAGAAGGTAGTATGCTGAGACAGATAACAAGTCAAACAGAGAAGGACAAATGTGGTATAATTGCATTCATATGTAGAGTCTAAAAAGTAAATAGTCATAGATACAGAGGACAAACAGGTAGTTGCCGGGGGGAGGAAGGTAGGGAATGACAAAGAAAAAAAAGATAATTATGTGAGGTAGGGCTTCCCATGTGGTGCAGTGGCAAAGAATCTGCCTGGAATGCAATGACCACGGAGACGCGGGTTTGATCCCCAAGTTGAGAAGATGCTCTGGAGGAAGAAATGGCAACCCACTCCAGTATACTTGCCTGAGAAATCCCATGGACAGAGGAGCCTGGCGGGCTACAGTTTTTGGAGTCTCAGAGAGTCGGACACGACTGAGCTAAAACAATGCTTATGCTTATGTGAGCTGATAAGTGCTAATTAGCTTGATGGTGGTGACCATTTCACAACATATATGAAACTTATCACATTGGAAACCTTTAGTATATACACAGTTGTTGCCAATTATACCTCAATAAAGCTGAAGAATGATCTAATAAAATAATAATAAAAATTTAAAAGGAATCCTCCTCACCCTTAAAAACTCAGGCAATTCAGAAAAACATGAAGAGGTAGATCCTTACTAAGATCTACCCCTCAGGTTTGTTCGGTCTTGTAGACTTGACAAGGCAGTTACCCACTGATTAGCTAATAGAATTCCACCATAACCGAAGGGAAAGATGGTGATTGGCCCCACTGCGTGCACACTATGCAAGCCCATTTCTGTGCATTATCTTACTACATCCTCACCACAACTTGGGGAGAACAGATTCTCAAACTCGAGGGGGCATCAGCATCACCTGGTGGACTTAATAAAGCAGAAGACTGGGCCCAGCCCCAGAGTTTCTGATTTGGAAGTAAATCTGATATGGGCCGGAGAACTTGTGTTTCTAACAAAGTCATGCATGGTGCTTTCCTTGCTGCTAAAGGACGGGAGGTGAAGCATTTGCAGTTTTTCTCCCAGACTCCTCCCGTGAGTTTCACTTGCAGTTCAGAGTATCTGGGAGGAGCATCCTGAGCCCCAGGGGATACTGATGCTGCCCCATCCCAGTGCCACTGAGGTAGATGCTGTTACGATTCCCATTTTGTAGTTGAGAAAACCAAGGTCCAGGGAGGTTAAGTTACTTTCCTAAGGCCATTCACCCAGAAAGTGGCCGAGCTGCGATTGCCAGGAGGTCTGGCTGGTTCTGGGCTCTGTACACTTTCCTCTTCTTCCCCCTGGTTTCCTGCCTCACCCGCCCCTCGCCACCACCGCCCTACCCCCACGACACCACCCCCGCCTTTAGGAACAAATGCTAGCTTCCCTATCTTTTCGCCCAGTTGGTGAGGCCAGTTGTGGACATGAAAATGCAGGCACCCAAAACACACAGACCTCAATTCTGCAACTCAGGAAAGATGAGAAATGATGACGAACGGGTGGACCACAGCACATCCAGGCTGACCCTGGATGTCACAACTCCTACTAGAAGTAACTGGAACTATAGCACGGATTTAATGAATAAATCATAGCGGGTTGGATTGCTAAGCCTCAAGGGAAATCCCCAAGATGCAGGCATAGCAATTCAGTTTCCTGGTATGAAAAACATGTTCTGGCCCTTCTGGTTCTCTTTCCCCTAAGAGTGCTTTGCGCCTCTTGTCATTCATCCTCAGGTTGGCAGAGGGAATGGGGAGAAGGCGCTGGGATTCTGTGAGTTGGCCAGGCTCTACCTTTGGTATAGATAAGAGTTCTCCTTAATGAAATCAGCCTTTTAATTGCATGTGTTCTGTAACTGCTGTTTTAAGTTCTCCCTTTAGCTCTAAGTGATAGTCTTTTTTTTTTCATTTATTTTTAATTGGATTACAATTGCTTTACAATGTTGTGTTGGCTTCTGCCGTACAACAACCAGAATCCACTCCATGTATACATATATCCCCTCCCTCTTGAGACTGCCCAGCCCCACCCCCCAGGTCATCACAGAGCATGGGCTGAGCTCCTGTGTTATATAGCAGCTTCCCGCTAGCTATCTATTAGTCTGTTTTTCATATTGCCTTTGATCATGAAGTCACATGGTATCTTTAACCACTCCTAAAGAAGAGAAAGGAAAGAGTTCTTCCTCCTAGCTTCCTTGCATGTGTCCCATGTCTAGTTCTAGCTCAGGAAGAATGTCCTGAATTGCAGGAATAGTTTGATTGTAGCAACCTAATATTCCAGCAGATTTAGGACAGAAGAGGGTGGAGGTGGGAGCCTGAAGAACCAATGAGGTTCGCCCTGATGGAGGAGCCCTTCCAAATTCCCAAAGGAAATCCTTTAAGATAAAGCATCTGTTTTCTGGGAGAGAGGACAGCAGCTTGAGGAATGCGGTGGTAGTGCCTGGTCATGGGAGTCCTGCCCCAGGCCAAGAAGCTGGGCAGGAGGGCCTATGAGTCTGGTGCCTGACACCCCCAGGCTAAGCTGCCATCTTTCCAGAGTCCCCACTCCAGAATAGAGGGGCTGGCATCTATCCCTAACTTGGGGTGAAATGGGACTTGCTCACCTGCCAGGATGGGGGCTTGACTTCCTCTTCCCCTTACATCCCATCACCCAATGATGTGAATACATGCTAAGTCACTCAGTTGTGTCTGACTCTTTGCAACCCTATGGACTGTAGCCCGCCAGGCTCCTCTGTCCAAGGGATTCTCCAGGCAAGAATACTCGAGGGGGTTGCCATTTCCTCTTCCAGGAGATCTTCCCGACCCAGGGATTGAACCCACATCTCTTACATCTCCTGCATTGGCAGGTGAGTTCTTTACCACGAGTGCCACCTGGGAAGCCGTGAAGGTTTGTCTTATTTCTCCCAAATAGTGAACAGTGGCGTTTGTCTGTTTCTGAACTACTCATATCGGAGGACCATCAGAGCAGTGTCTGGCAGCCTCAGGGATGGAGCCCCAGGTCTGTTCTCTGTTCACATGATGTGTTCTTGGCTCGCTAGTTTCTGTCCAGTCATTCCTTTCAGTTGCTCTGTTTTGAACACACTGAGGGTTTTTTGGTTGTTTCTTGTGGGAGGGCTGAAAACTCTATCCGGGTAAGCATGACTCTCCCAGCCAGCTGGAATTTAACTCTTTTATTGAATATAATATACGTACAGAAAAGTGCATGTATCATAAGTAAGCTTGATGGCTTTTCACACACTGAACACAGCACCCACATCAAGGAACTGAAGGTGACCAGTATCCCCTTCTTCCAATCACCTCCACACCCAAGGGGACCCCTATTCGGCTTTCTAACAGTCCTTGAACAGGCTGGAGTGAGTCAGCCTGACTTGCAGTTTCCCTCCATCTCAGAGTTGGTGGCTCTGGAGGATCGGGTTGGGACTGACTGCAGGGGGCAGGTCACTGACTCAGTACATGCCAACACATACCCAATGCCTCTGCCTCCCCCCAGGAGGGACACCTGGGGCGGGGTTGGCCCCATCCTGGCTGTCAGATGGCCCTCCTGTCTCCAGGAGGCCATCGAGGAGGTCAGTCCAGTGACTCAGTGTGGAGGGGAAAGGGGCTTGAATTCCCTTTCCACGTGCTTCTAGAAGTCCTAGCATGTGTTCCTGGCAGCCGGAGGCCCACAGAGCAGGATGACTCAGTGGCATCTACGTGCAAAGTGCTGAGGTCTGCACCCTGGGAAAACCAGCATGCAGCCTCGGGCTGGACTTGCCTCATTTGGTGCAACCCGTGTTGTTTGGAAACCATTTTCCCCTGGCATCTATGCCAGGCTCTCTGTTTACCATGTGACTGTGAACACTGATGCCAGCTGCCAGCCTGGACCTGTTTGCCTCCTTAGCTATCCTCCATCCGGCCTCTTTCATGGGCCCCCACTGACCTGACTCCACATCACGTGTGTGCTCACTTCACTAATAAAAAGCCAGGTTTTGCCTCTGTGCTCACCCCCGTGCATGTCTTGCATCCTTAGACTCTGCCCTCTGCTTCCTCAGCAAAGAGCCACCCTCAGTCTGGGATAGGAGGGACAGAGGGCTGGCCAGCACAAGGGGTCAGGAAGAAATGCTTCTGGATTAGTCAATATGGCTGTACTGAGGCCCTCCCCAGGGAGCCCCATGTCATTCCTAAGTGGCAGTAAGATTTTCCTCCTATACCTCTTGACATGGTGTCTCTCTGCTCTCCATGACTTCCTCGCTCCACTCTGTAGGCTGTCCTACAGAGGCAGGGAGCCCTGGAGAGACATGACTGGTGTCTCCACTCTACCTGGGAAGCCAGAAGAAGAGGTGGGGCAGGGTTCCTCTGACTCAGGCTAGAGAAGTCTTGGGAATCATCTGGTTAGAGATTCTCTAACAGATTGCCTAAGCATCACCTGAAATAGACACGTTTTTCAGGTTCCCTCCCTCCCCCAGGTCCAGGCTGAGGCCCAGAAATCTGCATATCTGGAAGGCATTCCAGGTGATTCTGATGCAGGTGACCCCAAGCCATAGCTTCAGGAACACTGATCAAACAACCCCTTCCCCAAGTCACAGGTGGGAAGAAAGTGAGACCCTGAGGGTTCACACCAGACCATATGGAATGAGGTGCAGACCTCAAGTCCCTGCTTCTTTCCGAGCCTGCCCTGCTCCTGTCTCCGACACGCCTGCCCAGGGTGGAGGGGTGAGGTGGGCGGGGAGCGGGCTGATACCCAGACTCTGTGGATTCCTCCTTCAACAGGGCTCTTGCCCTGCCCTGGCCTCTTACTGCCATCACTTTAAACTGGACATTAAGACACAGAATGGTATTTCTTCAAGGGCCAAACGTCTTCCTGCCTCTCTCCTGTTTTTTCTCTTGCACCCCCTATCACCCCCTACTCTCCTTAAAACACAGATTACCCCCAACCCCACCCCTCCATCCATGAGACAAAGTGGGGAAAGCCTGTCCTCCTCCTCCATGCTCCCCTGTTTGACCCACCTTATCTTTCTGACCTTAGAGTCTATCCCTCCACCCCCGCCCCACCCCACCCCCCGCCGTAACAACATCTCTGTATGTATCCCCTAAAATGCCATCTTGCTCTTTCTTGCCTCCACTCATGTGACGCCATCATCAACTTGGCCAGTAGTACTTCCTTCTGGCCATACTGAATCCTCCCCATGCCCCAAGGTCCACGTGAAAGCCCTCTTCCTCCAGGAAGCTTTTCTTTACCATCCAGTCCTAGCATTCTTCTTCTCTGAACCGTCAGAGCACAGAACCGTTTACTTGTTATCTGCTTTTATTACCTATTATATTCTGCTTTGAACTGTGAGCTTTAAGTAATTCCCAGCTACAGACCACAGCCTACCAGCCTACGCTTCTAATTATCCACCCACTTAGCAATGTGCTTTGCACACAGTAAGTAAGTAAGGGATGTTAGCAGTGATGAAGCCTTGCAGTGCTAGAGGCCAAGAGACCTTGGCCTGTAGGCAACTAATTGATTAGCTCAGGGAATTTTCTAAGCCTCTTGGGCTAACAAACATCTAAAGGCTAACTAGAAAATCCAAGTCAGATCTTTCTCCGGATTCTGCTTTCTCTGCTGTAATGGACTTCCCTGCCTGTTGCCATCCCTCCTGTGCCAATGTGGTCAGTTCCACCCTCCTGCTCCCCACAGCAGTCTCTCTTGCATTTCCTTGTCACTCAGTCCCAACAGGAGATTATTAATATCCCTGCACTTGCCAGTGGACCCTGAGGCTTGGCGCTCATTCCCCATTCCAGCTGATGACCAGTTCCCATTCACTGCATACACATGAGCTGAGCCGATTTCAAGCTGCTTATCTCAAAACCCTTTTGCACACCCTTGACAGCCCTGTCCCTCCATTTAAGACAACTATTCCTCTTTAACTGAGGATCAATCATCACTGCTTGGTCCCTTGCTTACTTACAAACATGACAACAAGAAGTTAATGCTAAACACACTGGCAGCTTAAGTTCTGGGACCTGAGCCTAGTTAACTTTCAGAAAGGAGCCCTTTATTCATTGTTTATTGTAGGATGAATGTCCTACAGAGGAGAAGGGCACTCTCCTGCTTAGGGCCCCTGCAGTCTGAAGGGAACCTGGGCATCCTCACCTGGATGGTTTGCAGGAATCTGAAAACCTTAACACTGTGACTCGCAATTTGATGCACGAAGCAGGCTCAGCTCCTCGGAGAAAGAGCTGTCTGTGACCCGTGTGGAGCAAGTCTTTAGGGAGGACTTTGTGTCCTCCTTTAACAAGACCAGAACTGCTCTCCCTAACCCCCTAAATAATCTCCACAAAACAAGAAGTTTCTCATTAAATACAGCCATCTCTTCAAAAAAATAAAGATCGCTACTTACCTATATAGGTCCACTTGGATCCTGCAAAGAAGAAAACAAAGCAAGTAAGTACAATTGAACTTGAACAAGTTAGAGAAAATAGGACAGATTTTACTACTATTATTTGGGGGATGCGGGCATGCCACACAGCTTGTGGGATTTTAGTTCCCCAACCACGGCTCTCAGCAGTAAAAGCTCTGAGTCCTAACCACTGGACCACCAGGGAATTCCCCAGATTTTAGTTTTAAATGGGTGAGATTGAAAAGGAGGTAGATGCTGAGAACTTCAAACTTTTTCATTGTGGAGAAAAGGGAATAAACCCTTTTGCACTGTTGGTGGGTATGTAAATTGGTACAGCTACTATGGAAAAGAGTATTCAGGCTTCTCAAAAAAATTAAAAACAGAACTACCAGATGATCCAGAAATTCCACTCCTGGGTATTTATCCAGAGAAAACAAAAACTAATTAGGAAAGATATATGCACCACCATATTCACTGCAGCATTATTTACAACAGCCAAGATATAGAAATAACCCAAGTGCTGCCCATCAATAGAGGAATGGATGAAAAAGATGTAGAATATATATGTATATATGTATATATACACACACACACACACACACACACACATATACACCATGGACTATTACTCAGCCATTAAAAGAATAAAATATTGCCATTTATGACAACATGGATGAACCTAGAGGGTATTATACTAAGTGAAATAAGACAGAAAAAGATAAATACTGTATGATTTCACTTATATGTGGAATCTAAAAAAAATGAAAAAACAAGACAAACAGTTATAGATACAGAGAACAAACAGTTGGTTGTCACAGGAAAGATGCATAAAGAAGAGGAAATAAACAGGTAAGAGAGATTAAGAGGTACAGACTTCCAGTTACAAAATAAATGAGTCACCAATATGAAACACACAGTGTGAGGAATACAGTCGATAACTGCAATATCTGTGGGCAGTGACATATTTTAAATGTATAGGAAAAAACCACTAATCTGTATAACAGGAAATAACATACTGTTGCAGGTCAACATACTTCAAAAACAAACTCACTCATAGAAAAGGAGATCATATTAGTGGTTCCCAGAGGCAAGGGGTTGGGGCAGGGGGAACTGGATAAAGGTGACCAAAAGGTTCTAACTTCCAGTTATAAGTCCTAGGAATGTGATCTATGAATACATGATAAATATAATCAACACTGCTGTATGTTACATATGAAAATTGTTAAGAGAATAAATCCCAAAGAGTTCTCATCACAAGGAAAAATTCTATGTAATTTTTTACGTGTATAATAGATGTTTGCTAAACTTATTATGATAATCACTTCATGAAATACATGTCACATCTTTATACCAGACACCTTAAATCTATATAGTGCTTTATGTCAAGTATATCTCAATAAAACTGGAAGAAAAAAATTTAAAACAAAACCAAACCTTTCTCAGAGTCTGTGTCGGAACAACTGCCTCTCAGAGCACCTGTGCTTCCAGGGGAGGCACAAGGCAGTGATTCTGTGCAGGGGTCCAAGGATCAGGGAGGGGCTTCATCAGAAGCCTCCCATGTATCTTAGAAAAGCCACATTTCACTATCCGAACAGTTAATAAGTTCACAAGGCTCAAAACTCAAAAGCCGCCAAGAGGAACACAGTGAGAGCACTGCCTACCATCCAACCTCCCGCTTCATTAGACTCAACCAGTTTCACAGCTGATGGGAACCCTTGCACCGTGTGACTGCATACAGGTATCTGTATTCTCTTCCCTTCTTTTTTTCACACAAATGCTGGCATCTGGGAAATGCTGTTTTGCATCTTGCTTTTCCCCCACTTAACAACACAGCCTAGAGAAGAGTTCAAGCTCATTCCAAAAAGGAAGGTTTTTATTTGAGGAAGCTGCCACCATCATCATTGGAGTTAGAATTCCATGGGTGGCGGCAATGTGGAGGAGAGGTCCTGCCAGGAATGTAATGAAAGTCACCTGTCACCTCCCATTCACACCCTTCACTCATAAACGTCCTTCATGCTAACTAAATAAGTTTTAAAAAGTCATTGCACAGATAACCAGCAGGAAACTATATTCAGTATTTTGTAATAACATATAAGGATAAAGAATCTGAAAAATAATATGTATGTATCTGAATCACTTTGTTGTACACCTGAAACTAACACAACACTGGAAATTATCTACACTTCAGTTTTTTAAAAAAGTCATTGTGGAGCTATACTCTGGACACGCCTCCCTCTTCATCTCCAGGATGAGACCGAGACCCTGAATTGAGACTCGGGGTGTCTGTCTCAGGACACATTACAGGGAAGGGACTGTTCAACTCCTATGTTCCCGTCTCTCAGCCTGTATTCCCGTCTCCCAGCCTGTGTTCCTGTCTCCCAGCCTATGTTCCTGTCTCCCATGCTTCCAGGATTCTGGGTCCACCAGGGTCAAGCTGCAGGAGGAAGACTCACATCTCCTTTCTCTTGGGAATTGATTTGCAGTAAAACTTACCTGACCAGTCACCTGGTGCTCACTTTTCACAACTAGGCATTTCCTATTCAGGCCGATTGTGCTTTTGAAAAACTTAAGAGAATTTTGCTTGTTTTTCTTTGTAAACTGGTTAATCACCTCTTTTTTTAAATTGCTTTTCTGTTTCATTTCTTTGTCTCGGTATTTTTAATTTTCAAATTCAATTTTTTTGGTTTTTTTTCAAATTTCACTTGTATGTGGTTTAAAGACTCAGATGGTTCTATCCATATCAGGCTTTCAATGAACAATCAGTCCCCTGACACTCCTGAGTCACTTTCCTGTTCCCTATGGCAACCACTTTGAATTCTTTAGACATGATTCTTTTGGCATTATCTTCACAACGCTATAAAAATATATCTATATTGAGCCTTCATGATTTGCTTAGGTTTAGGCATTATTTGTTGACAGCCCACTTTGGAAGAGAAGGACAAAAGGGTTCTTTCACACACCCATCTCCTTGATTTCTAGATAAAGCAATGAAAGGCCATAAGGCAAAGTGGATCAATGCCTGTTAAGAAGCGTTTCTCCACATTTCCCATCACTTCCCATGAACTTAGAGAATCTTTGAGCTAGAGGGGGTAGTCCAAACCCCTTAAGAGTATTTGCTGCCTTTCCTCATTAAAAATGCCTGTAAGCTTGAACACAAGAAATTTCACATACAGTTAATTTCAGGAGGTCCATAGAACTGTGTTGGTTTTTTGTTCTGTGTGTTTTTTCCTTTTTCTTTATTTTACTGTAAACTTCTTTGCCACAAGCATTTTTGCCAGAAATTGTTGTTGCATAATTAACTGGCAGTAAGACATTTCTGCCATGAAAGATCAAATAACTGACTGACAATTTTTGGTTTGGCAGTTGGATTTCCACTGCATTAGCATTCCAATGCATTAGCATTTCTTCCAGTTAGTGATGTTATTGATGGTTTTATCCAGCTGACCAGTGATGATCATTAGCACCAAGAATTGGTTTCTCCCTTTGAAACACACTACACTGGAGGAAAAAGAGGCTGAGGGCCTCAAAGGTTGAGCCAACATTTCCCACAACTTTGAAACATCTATGAACAGTTAGGTGACAAGATGCCAAGAATCTACCACAGGGTAGAGGCTTTCATACTGCAACAGAAAGCTCAGGTACAAACATGCACCCTCATACCTGCAAACCGGTACCTCTCTTAAGGAAGGAAAAGTGCAAGGCCGACTGAGGAGATGAATCAACAACCAACAAACAAACAAAAAGTATAAAACACTATGAACGAAAGACTTGGAAGGCAAATGCTTCGGTAGAGCCCACAAGATAAAATCAAGTTATTTGCACAGTATTACTATGAATCTACATACATTTTTTTATGTATTCAAATATTTTATATTTGTAAGAAAGTCTTTTAAATTTTTATTCTTTATGTTCCATTATGTCCTTTAAAAATTTTATTGAAGTAGATTTACAGTGTTATGCTAGTTTCAGGTGTATGCAAGCTGAGTCAGTTATATATACACACACACACACACTTTTTAAGATTCTTTTCCCATATAGGTCCATTACAGAGTATTGAGTAGAGTTCCCTGTGCTTTACATAAGTCCTTATTAGTTATCTGTTTATGTATAGTAATGTGTATATGTCAATCCCAATCTCCCAGTTTATCCCTCCTCACCTTCCCCCCCCCCCCAGTAACCATACGTTTTTGTACACTTGACTCTATTTCTGTTCATTATGTCTTTTTTGATGTCCTGCTTTTACTTTTTATTATTTTCTACAGCAAAATTGCCTTATGGGCCAATTAGTTATACCTTGAAAATGCTTGTGGCAAAGATGTGTACCATGAAAGTACCCAGGACCCCAAAAACCCCCTGAAACCTGCCATGGACTGGACAGGGCTTAATAGTCCCTAAATTCATCTCCTCTGAATCAGCAGTTGGATGAAAACATTCAGAACCATGGTGAACCCAAACTTCTATGTGACCCCCAAGTTTACTGCTACCCTCTCATTGAAACGAGTGAAAAGGGGGAAAAAATAGCATGGCTTGGGAACCAAGCTACAGAAAACTTTAAACCACTTTTCTGAACATTTTCCATCAGCATTCTGTTTGAGGGGTTTTATTAAAATACAACCATGGATTTGAGAGTCAGAGGAATCCAGAGGATTGTCACTTAGCTGGCCAGAACACTTGGAGGCCCAGGATGTAAAATCTCACAAGGAACAGGGAATTTCATCCTCAACGCTTCCCTGGAGAGACACAGGCCACTCAGTGATCCTGGAGAATCACCAGGATCACCAGCAAAAAACATCTGCAGCCTCTGAGTGACTGCATTGGCCAGAAATTTTAATTGCACCTGCACCAAAATCAAGCCATGGCCTTAACAGCCTATATCTTCTACTCCCTTCCCTGAAGCTTGCTAAGCTGAGGTTTCCACACTGTTGCAGCGCTCATCCTCAGATGAGGAATCAGCACAATGCTCTGGTAAGGTCAGTGTGATCACGTGCCTCTGGGACTGTAAGGGCTCAGGCGGTGACACAGGCCTGGGGACATGTTCTTAAAAAGCAGCAGAGCAATCTTTCCTGCCCGTGTTTCGCTGAGCGACCCTGCTTGGACCTCAAGACTCGGTGCTTTGGGTACAAATGGCCATGTCTGGAGGGGCTTGAAAGCTGGAGTCTGGAGAGGAGAGGCACTGTAAAATGAAGGGGAGGGTGATCTGAGTCAGGGGGTCTCACTGGATGAAGGTCAGTGCCCAGTTTGGTTCACTGTCTGCTAGAACTGAGGTCAAGAAAACTTTAGAAAGGAAGGGTGCACCTTTGCTTTATTTGGAAATGGCCCCTCCTGGTTTCCCACCTCTCACTTTAGGGGCAAGGGTCTTCACAGAATTAAACTGCCCCCCCTCCAGGCAGACCAGGCAAAGCCCCCACCCCCACCCCCGCCCCCCGTGGCTGCACTTCAGTAGCTTGCTCAGGGTGTCTGTTCTGAGATGGTCATCACTTCTGTCCTGAGCACTGGGAGGTCCAGGTGGATGCCCGTTAGAACCTGCAGCCCAGCTTATCCTGGGCAGGGAGAACATCCTGGCAGCTTTCGGAGGAGTTGATATTTACAAAGATTCAGGTCAGGGGTTCTGGGCCCTGCTTGCTTCCTGTCCTGGGTGCTAGAACCTTCCCTGACTAACCGACATCCGGGGAGCCCAAAGCTGCCCAGTTCCCCACATCCCCTGCCCCAGCAACTGAGAGTTCCCAGGTTATCTCTGGAAGATGTTTGACTTTTATTATGCCTGCTCCCTCCCTGACCCCCGAGGTTTGCCAGTGCCAGTCACTGAGAATTCAGGTGCTCTAGGAAGATCCCCTGGAGGAGTGCATAGCAACCCCCTCCAGGATTCTTGCCTGGAGAATTCTATGGACAGAGGAGCCTGGCGGGCTACAGTCCATGGGGTTGCAAAGAGCTGGACAGGACTGAGTGACTTAGCAGGCAGAGGGCAGACCATTTTCTCACCCACTGCCCAGCTTAACCCCTGCTCCACACTTGGGTTAGTACTGACACTCTACATCTCGGTGAGTTTTGCTCTGACTAAAAAGCCAAGAAACCTGCCTGAGGAAGAACAGAATAAAAACTGTGTTCTTAGAATCAAGGGGGTAAGCAGGCTGGCTGCTCGGTGTAGAGTGAAAGTAGATTTTTTTTTTTTTTTAACTGAAAACTTTCCCCAGCCCAGCTGGGAGAACGGAAAAGAGAAAAGGGCAAGGAGAAGGGGGAGAGGAGGGTCCAGAGGGTCAGAGAAGCACAGTAGGGAGAAGGAGCTGCCCCCAGAGTGAGGGGAGAAACAGGCTTTCAGAAGAGAAACAGTAAAGGGCTTCTCTCTCGTCTTGGAGCTAAAAGGGAGATTTCAAGTCAGACTTTGGGTTTCAGTGCAGCTTTCTTCAGAGGGGAATATATATCAAAGTCTGCAGTTTTATAAACTAATTTCCACTTTTATAACTCCTTTCTCCCATCCACTTTCTCCCCCATGAGATGAGGAAGATAACTACCAAGCAAATCAAGCCAGCTAGTGGACTTGAACTGAATTAAAAGGAGTGACAAAGCTGCTGACATCCTGGCTCCCTCTGCCTCTCCTACCATGCCCCAGGGGCACCATGCCCTCTGACGGGAGGGAGCTCCAGCTTTCATGCCTCTGAGCAGAAGCAACTTCTCACCACCACCACCCAGCCAGGGAATAGGGACTGGTAGCCATTCTAGTCACTCTGGGCCCTTCTAGCAATGTTTCAACCTAGCCTGGGTCTAGGAATGGTCGCCGGAGAAGGCAATGGCAACCCACTCCACTACTCTTGCCTGGAAACTCCCATGGACGGAGGAGCCTGGTAGGCTGCTTTCTATGAGGTCGCACAGAGTGGGACACGACTGAAGCGACTTACCAGCAGCAGCAGGAATGGTCGCACCTACAAATGTCCATACAACTTGGGGCAAATTCTGTCAAGGGCAGTAGCCACCATCTGTTACTCGGGAAGTTTCTGTAAGTCACCATCTACTCCTCCAGAAAAGGACTCACCCAGATATGGAGACCCAGGCAGAAGCCCTCACCTTAGCTGTTGGCTGTCTACGGGCTTCCCTGATGGCTCAGAGGGTAAGGATCCGCCTACAAGGCAGGACACACAGGAGAGCCAGGTTTGATCCCTGGGTCGGGAAGATCCCCTCAAGGCGGGCATGGCAACCCACTCCAGTATTCTTGCCTGCAGAATTCCATGGACAGAGAAGCCTGGGGGGCTACAGTCCATGGGGTCCCAAAAAGCGGGGCCCAACTGAGCAACTAGCACTATAGCTGCTGCCTGCAGCTCACCTCCCAGACCCAACCCCCTCTACCATCTCCTGCTACTGGCTGGGCACCGCCAGCCTCCAGCCCTTCAGGGTTCAAAGCCCTAACTCACTACACTCAGAAATAAGGTTATGTATGCTCGTCTGAGGGCACGTGGGGCACACACACGTACAACTTCAGAGTAGTAGAGCCCTTCCGGAGAAAAACAATGATTAGGGATAAGATGCATCATCTCTTTGACTTAGAGGTAAAACTTAATGGTAAAGAGGGTCTCCTCCAAAGAAAGCACCCACCACTGTGCCAACCCTCCCTGGTAAAGAGGCTGCTGGGGAACACCCCAGGCACTCCTCTGCCCTCAGCACGTGGGTCGGGGCACAGTATTTTACATCCTGGTTCTGTTTCTTCTCCCTGGGTTAGCAAATTCCCAAGCCACCTCTCCAGCGCTGCGGGTGGGTGTGGGGGGTGTACCCCGAGAAGGCACAAACGTATTTTAACACAAGGACAATGTGCGGCAAACCGCTCCCCCCACTACCCCGCCCACCCTGCGAAACCAGAACGGATCCTGCCTTCCAAAGGAAAATGAAGCATCCTTTGTAAAAACATGCTGTTGGAGACCCTACAGGTCCTTCTCCGCTCCCCGCAGATGATTTTACTTTAACGAGCCGCGTGAGGACTCCTTCTGCCCAGGTGTGGCTGAGCGCTCGGGGTTGCTCGGAAAGAAGAGGCAGAAGAAACTTTACCGTTGAGCGGAGCTGGGCTGGAAGGCTGTTCCTTTAAGACCACGAGCAGCAGCACGGCCGCCGCGTGCAGGCTGCAGCGAGGCATCTTCGGGCGGCTCCCGGCGCGGGCTGCGGGCGGCTGAGCTCCTTCTCGCGCTCTGGCTGGCACGCTGGGGCCGGCGGGGTGCTCACCGGGACCTCGTGCGCGCAGCCGGGGCGTCACGGCCAGCACCTCTGTTCTTTGGGCTCCTGGCTTCCCGCGGGCTGCTTTTATGGAGCGACTCAGCCCCAAACAGATGATGTCATCGGGTGGGGGGGAGAACGCCCTGCCTACGGGAGGTCTGGCGCCCCGGTTCTAAGGTGAGTTGTAACCCTGACTTCAGCCGCTCTCCGCGGGGCAGTGGCGCCGGGCGCTCCTTGAGCCGGGGCTGGCGCGGAACCCAGTTCTCCGTGGAAGCCCCGGGCGGGCGTGGGACAGATCCGCCTGCCTGGGCCGAGTGGGGAGGGGTGCGTCTAGGGACGCGCCTCAGTGGCCACGACCTTGGACTGTCATTTCTTCTACTTGAGAAGCCCCCCAAGTGCAATACCAGTCTGGGCCAGAGACTCCTGTGCCTCCATCGTGTGCTTGCCTGGACTGGGCACACCTTACGGACTGGACGAGTCACCTATGGATTAGGAGGGGTGGGCTGCATTCAAGTTAAGAATTTCTGTGGACTGTACAGTCAGTTCACAGAAAGGCCCTGATAAGGTCTTACCTTTGAAATATAGACGCAACGAAATTAACAGGTAAATAGCACGGGGCTGGGGGTGCACTGTGAAATAGAAATAGATATGTAGGTAAAAAGAATAAATGAACAGCTTTGCTAAGCAATTAGACTTTCACCTCAGAGCAGGTAAGTAGGCAAGGCTCCTGACTAGTTCATAATATCAGTCTTTCTCTAGGAAGCTGGGGAGGGAGGAGGGGGTCCCTTTTCTGGGCACTTGGATGATTTCTTGAGCTCCTACTTGACTTCCCAGGTGGCGCTAGTGGTAAAGAGCCCGCCTACCAATGCAGGAGTCACTAGAGATGCTGGTTCGATCCCTGGGTTGGAAAGAGCCACTGGAGGAGGGAATGGCAACCCACTCCAGTATTCTTGCCTGGAGAGCCCCATGAACAGAGGAGCCTGGTGGGCTCCTGTCCCAAGGGTCGAAAAGAGCTGGACCTGACTGAAGCAACTTAGCATGCAGGTTGGTCACTCAGTGTAAGACTCTGTACCAGGCATTTTGCATCTTGACTCAGATTAGTGTTGGTGTTGTTTTCAGTGCATATTAGCAGCACCTGTTGCTCATTTTTGCCCACTTGCCTCGCATGTCTATATTCTTTTAAATATATATATATATAGTGTGTTAAAGTTAGTTGCTCAGTTGTGTCTGACTCTTTGGGACCCCATGAACTGTAGCCTGCCAGGCTCCTCTGTCCATGGGGTTCTCAGGCAAGAATACTAGCACGGGTTGCCATTTCCTTCTCCAGAGAATCTTCCCTACCCAGGGATCAAATCCAGCTCTCCGTCTAGGCACACGCTGATACTTGTTGTCTGATCCCCTTTGTATTTAGTCCATGTTCAGTCACTAAGTCAAAGGTCTTACAAACTTGCTGCCTCTGGCATTCACTGAATTTTCCTGCTGCTGTTACTGCCACTGGCTGTTCCCACCACCAGTCTTGTTATTGGTGCTTCTGGCTTCCGTGGGTCCTCTGACTGTGTCTGGACCCAGTGGTTTGGCTCTGTTTCCTTCCTGCTCAGTGACTCTGCCAATTCTCTTGGCTCCCTGCCGCCCCCAGGCATTGTTCAGATCACATGGTCTGCCAAAGCGTGCCCACCCCCAGCCCTGGTACAGGACCCCTGGTCTTGTGACCTGAACCATCCTACCCTCTTCTCTTGGCCACAGGTGCCTGACCAGCCCTCCCCACTGTGGTCTGTGCTGACCTCAGTCCAAGTGGAGTCTCAGGCTGGCCTCAATGACTGGTGAAGCTGCCTGTCCGTGGTAGTTTCAGCTTTTCTGCTGAAGCCACAAGGAGCCCATGCCACCCACATTTCAAGGGGTGCTACCGTTCTGTTCATATCTGCTCAACCATTGTTTGGGTTAATAAAGGGCTAGGAAGTCTTATTGAGGAAGTTGTTACAAAGACAATCTTGTTACAAGCACTTTCAAACCACCTTAGGCTTAGGGATGACCTTTTCTGCTTCTAACTCTTGATCAAGAGCCACACCTCTAGGGTGGTGAGTGAGTGTTTCACTATCGTTCTTAAGACATGTCTCTGATTCGTCATCAAGGTCTTTACAAGATGAAGTGCACTAGAGGAACACAAGAGATTGTGGAGGAGCTGCTGCAGGTTCAGAAATGCACACTGTGGAGGTGAAATCACTCACCCCACATTTCACCATTAGTTCAAAGGAAGCTGGGTCAGACACCCACATTTTGTTACTCCTATTCTGGCTAAACAGTAAGTCCAGTTTCTTCTTGAGCATGCATCTCTAAGTGTTCCCTAGGGATCCCCAGAGATGGAGAAGTTTAAAAAGGGGATGGATTTAACAGAATGTTGTGAACTGAGTTTAATGGAGAGAAAGGAGAGGGTTGGGATGTTTATTGCATAGCTAGATCAAAGATCTGGTTAATTGGTAAAGGATGGATAGCAATTAAAAGAGGATTGAGAATATAAACAGACCTAATTGTTCTAAGTATTTTGTTTTTTTCTTTCTAGTTTTATTGAAGATATAATTGATACATAGCACTGTATAATTTTAAGGTATACAGCCTAATGATTTCACTTAAATACATCATGAAATGATTTCCACAATAAGTTTAGTGAACATCCATTATCTGGTATATGTACAAAACAAAAGCAAAAAAGGAAATTTTTTTTTCCTTGTGATGAGCACTCTTAAGATTTACACTAACAACTTCATATATAATATACAGCAGTGTTAGATTTGTCATGTACCTTACATCCCTATTATTAATCTTTTTTTATTATGAAAATATAACAGGAGACTTGGAAAATACGGAACAAGGTTACTTATAGTTCCATTATATATTACAATTATTTTTTAAGTAGATAAATTAAGATTTTTAGTTGGAATTTCAACATCAAACTCTCAAAAATTAATTGAATATACAGAGAAGTAGAAGGATATAGTAGACATAAAAAGCACTATGAATCAACTCAGCATAATTTAGATTTACATGCGTGCGTGCTAAGTCACTTCAGTTGTGTCCGACTCTTTGTGACCCTCTAGTCTGTAGCCCACCAGCCTCCTCTGTCCATGGGATTCTCCAGGCAAGAATTCTGTAGTGGGTTGCCATGCCCTCCTCCAGGGGATCTTCCCAACCCAGAGATCAAGCTCCCATCTCTTATGTCTCCTGCATCAGCAGGCAGGTTCATTACCACTAGTGCCACTGGGAAGCCCTAATTGAGATTTACCTAGTATTAGCATTTTAACTGGAAATTTATACCTTTTAACTGTCTTCATCCAATTCCTCTGTCCCTCTGCCTCTAATAACCAGAAATCTAATCTCTTTTTCTATGGGTTTGTTTGTTTGAAGTATAATTGACCTACAAGAGTAGGTTTGTTTGTTTTTCATTTTAATCTTCGGATATCAGAGGGAGGGAAAGTGAACAGAAATGAACGAAATGATCAAACTTCTGAAACATTGAAGCTGAATATCAAGTCTCTCCCTCCCATACCTCGGCAAACAGCACAAACCTAACCAGGTTTAGACCCTAACTCTGGGAACCCTCCCTGCCAGAAGCTTCCTGGGCCCTGTGCAACTGAACATGTATGGATTTGCCTTGCCAGCAACAGATGAGGCCGTTGTCAGTTGATATATAGCCCATTACTCAGTGGATTAAGGTAGAAAGTGGACCATCAGTGCTCAAGAGATAGCACCAGGCCAACGAACAACACGCCCAGATGGAAGGGTCCAGGGAGCAGAGCTTCTCTCAGATGTCACCATGTGTGTATCAACAGGGGGGTGAGACTGATGAGTCAAAGGGCAGAGGTGTGGAGGAAAGGCATACCCGATTTTGTGTCAAGAGGTCTGGACTGAAGTGTCTGCCCCACCGCTTACTGGGTGGCCTTGACAGTGGTGCAACTTCTCTGAACTTCAGTATCCTCGTCTCTAAAGTACAGATTATCATCTTGGCCCTATGCTCATCAATAGTACTGATATATGGCTGAAATGAGATAAAGTGGGTGGAAACTTCATTCATTCCTTCACCCTTTATGTGCCAGGCACTGTGCTAGGCATAGTCCTTGCTCTCGGAGAATGTGTAAACATAAAACAAGCCATGTCATAAATATTAATGTAATTATTGGGTTGGCCGACCAATATTTCCTTTTTTTCTTTTGTTTTGTACATATACCAGATAATGGATGTTCACTAAACTTATTGTGGAAATCATTTCATGATGTTTGTAAGTGAAATCATTAGGCTGCATACCTTAAAATTGGGTTCTAGATGAACGTTTCCGCCAACCCCAAACGAACATTTCTGCCAACCCAAAAGGATTATAATAAGCTTGATGTATAATCAGAAGAAGAGGCCCACTCTGTCCGGGGGCTGTGAGGGACGACATCATCTGTGTAAGGGTGAGATTCTGTGACTTCCTACAGCCTCTGAAATGCACAGCTAATGCCAGGCTCTTCTTTCTCAAAGTTGGTGCTGTCTGGCAGTATTTGCCCCTTACACAAGCTAACCATTGGCTTTTCAGGCATAAAGATTAAAGTACAGAGATTTTATTTCTTAAGGTGACAATTCATTCTTCAAATAGTGTCACTCAGTGAGGAAAGCCCCTTTGGATGGGGCAAAAGAAAAGGCTGGTAGGAGGAGATCTAACACTTATTGAGGGCCTACTGTTTGCCGGACACTTTATTCTTACAACAACCCATGGGGATTAGTGTTATGTTTGCTGTATCATGGAAGAGACACATGAGGTTTGGAAAAGTGAAATCCCTTCCTTGCTTAGGTTCACAAGTCTTCAGTAACAGAGACTGAATTTTCAACCAGATAATTTTCTGGAAAGATTTAAGGCAAGAGGGCAGCAGAAGATAAGATGGTTGGATAGTGTCACCAACTCAATTGACTTGAGTTTGAGCAAACTCTAGGAGATGGTGAAGGACAGGGAAGCCTGGCGTGCTGTAGTCCATGGGTTCGCAGGTCGGGTATGACTTAGCAACTGAATAGCAACAACAATTTTCTGTCTCCAAGGCCCAGGCAAGCATTTTCCATGGCTGCGGTAACAAATGCCTCAAATGAGGATGCTGTATTTCTGGGTCCCTCTGAGATGTGGATTCTAGATGCTGTGATTGTGTTTTGTTGATCTGCGGTACAGCGTGCCACTTCTAGCAATCGCATGATGCTCTGCCCAGGACCCGACTGTATCCTTCTCCCTAGGTGCCATGGGGAGGGATGCTGAGGGACCCTGCACTCTGATCACTGCATAGGGCATCTGCTCTTCAAATGGGATATGAGGAACCTGAGACCACAGAGCTTTGATTCAATAAGTTTTCTAGCAAAGGAGACTATGAGCCCAACCATGTAATTCTTTGTTATATTAATGAGTTCTGCTCTGACCAGGTAAAGGCAGTGTGGAAGGAAGGTGAGGTAGAGGAAAGAAAGAAAGGAAGGAAAAGGCCAAGAGAATGCTTGGCCTGGGCATTGGCTGAGGGAACAAAAAGCCAAGGTGTGCATGGAGCTGTTGATCCCAGTACAAGTGTCAAGGTCTTTGAAAATGCAATCACTTTTGCCACTTTCTTCACATCTTTTTTTTCCCTTTTGCAGTTGTGGCTTGGAGTCATAACCTCTGTATGAACCCTAGCTACCATGCTCAGTTTCAGGCAGGATCAGGTGGAGGGCAGTGTGACCCGCAGAAAAGGCCAGACTCTTGACTATGCCAGGAAGCAGCTCTGGGCCCTTAGCAAGTCTCTAGCCCAGTATGTGTCTTAGTTTTCTGACCTGTAATTTGAAATAAGAACGTCTAAGCCAGGGTGATGGATGTAGAATGAGACCACATATGGGAAATTACATTGGAAAACAAAAGCATCTGACATATATAAGATACTCCTGAGTGTATCTTGAAACAAAAGGAAGTTGTCTTGATCTCAGCCTTGGTTTACTAACTTAAATTGAAATCTGGATTCCAACAAGGGGCCCATAAGTTCTTACCCAGTCCCTGCCACCAGTTACCATGGTAACTAGTGACTCTGGTCCAATTATTTGTCCATGGACTCCCAACTGCTGCTTCTCTCAAATAGGGAATAATGGCTTCTCACCAGGACTTTTTTTTTTCCCTGCTGAGACTTTTATAAAGCAGTCTAGGTGACTGATAAAAATGATAATAAATCAAAAGCCTATGTGACAGGAAAGTTTGCATTTTAAGTGAAAATAAACCTTTGTGCAATATGTGTTATCTTCCTTCCAGGTGAATTACTCTGAAATCCATGGCTAGTTGACACCAAGACTGCTTAGGAGATATCATTAGACTATAGTAGCTTAAAGTTTCTCCTACCCATCTCTCCTTTCACATTGTCTGGTTAGATCCACTCTCCTCTAAGCTCAGAGGTTTGGTCCAGTTCCTGTTCTTCTTGTTCTCAGTCTGCGGCACTGTCCTCTCTCACCCCTGTGTTTTAAACCAAAATGCAGTCACAGACCACATTCCAGCAAGCTCACAGATACCTCCATAAAGCAAATAGTCCTCATATCAATTCTGACAACTTCACTGATGTTTAGGGAGACCAAATGGTGGAGGGGAAAGAACTTTGGCATCTCATGAACCTGGGCTTTAAGACTCAGCTCCACCACTCACTTCCTTTGTGATTTTGAGCAAGTCACTTAACCTCTCTGAGTCTCAGTTTTCTACTTTTTAAAGATGAAGGCCATATAATAAATATATCCCAAAGAGTAGGAGGAAGGAATAAATATTATGAGCTAGGCGTGTGGCGAACTCAGCACAGTGGCTCATAATAAGTGCTGTGTAGATATGTCAATGGTTCTCTGCTGTAGAAAGGTCTTGACTGGATGAAGGGGGAGACTATTTCATCCCAAAGTTCCTAGTTTGGGCAGCCCTATCAGCTTCT
Source organism: Muntiacus reevesi (assembly GCF_963930625.1). Taxonomy (NCBI): domain Eukaryota; kingdom Metazoa; phylum Chordata; class Mammalia; order Artiodactyla; family Cervidae; genus Muntiacus; species Muntiacus reevesi. The sequence continues at coordinate 45,187,985 of NC_089255.1, read as the reverse complement.
CTGGTTTGAGCAATCACACTAAATTCATGAACCCTAAGAAAAAATGAGTGTTTTCCAAGTTTCACTTTCCCTGCAGTTCTACATATTGGCCTCTCAAAGAATGTAGCTTTTGTCATAACAAGCCAGTCTTCCTGCTGAAGCAATGATGCCTCCTAACTCAGTAGACCTGAACCAATTTTCCACAGGAAATGCCCTATCACCAGACTCGTGGGGCTGGGAGGTATTCTTGGGTTCAGCAATGTCACATTCTATCAGCATAAATTGGCAATTTCCTCTTGTTTGGATGCTCTAGTTCTGTGCAATGGCAGGAATGTATGATCTGATCCCTCATTTCAGTTCCTTTCAAAGAAAACTGGCAAGCACTCCCCAGATGCTTGCATTTCAGTTTGCATCCGTCTCCCCTGGTTATCGGGTGCTGGAACACGTGGGATTCTTCTGCCCCTCGGCCATCTCATTGCAGTTGCAGTGCCTGATGAAGTCCTCAGGAGGCTGGAAGCCCAGTGCAGGTAGCACTGTCAGTTGCATGGCCTGGACAGATGAAGGCCAGTGAGCATCCTGACAGACCTCTCAGGTCAGGTCACCTCTGTGGCCAGAGGCCAGCTCTGTCAAGGATCCAGGTTTCTGTCTAGCTCTGAGAAAGGGCGCAGGTGTATCTGGTGACCAGCAGGGCAGGCAGACAGCCAAAAGCTCATAGTTCTCTCACCCAAGGCAGCACAGCCAGCAAACAAGAGATACTTCCTTGTGGAGCGGCTTCATAGCAAACCCACTGAGATGAGTTAAGAAGTCTTACCTATGGAGCTGTTAATAGCTTCTTTCTTAAAATGTTTATTTCATATTGGACTAGTCTTGATTTATTGTGTTGTGTTGATCTCAGGCATACAGCAAAGTGGTTCAGTTATACATACACATACCCAGAGCTTGCGTCTTCATGCCCGTCTCCCTCCCCGTCCTTGAAATAAGAGTTTGGAGCTCACTTTGTAGTGGAGTAAATTATAACTAGATTAGTTATATCTGCATCCTAGTTTTTCTTTTTTTAACACAGATATGCAAAACTTCTTTTTGATATTGCCTATCTATTTTCTCGACTTGACACGGTTTCGTGTGTGGTAGAAATGAGGACAGGATACAGAGGGTCCTTAAAGGGTATTCAAAGAATCAGAAAATTAAAACTCAATCTTAGGCTCACTCTTCAACTTTTGTTTTCCCTGGGGGGATGGGAAGGGGAAATAGCTTCAATACCTCAGTCATTCCATTTTTATCATAGAGATTATAGCACTTAATTCCAATGAGGATTTGTAAAATTCTTTTTGCGAGGTTTAGGAAGGATACTATACTCCAAAATTATAAAGTGTATTGAAACCTGTAACCATTGAGTTGATTGGTGGTTTTTAGTGGAGGCATCAGACATGTCTGTGATAAGAAGGAACCCAGGGCTTATTCCTCCTCTGACAGAACAAACAAGTTGATGCAGGCCCAGTTCACAGGAAAGAAATCAGTTCAGAGATCTTGGGTAGGAGAAATCCCATCATAATAGGTCTCATATAACTAGCTGTCAGCAGGAGAAAAATGGTAAGAAGTGGGGAAGAGGGCAGAGAAAAGTTCTGGAAGGAAGAGTTTGAACTTGTAGCCGTTACCTGGACAAAGGGTGAGAGGCAGGGAAGTGAAAGATGGTACCGCGGGCTTCCGCCTGGGGGCTGAGCAACAGGGCGGGCTTGTATAGACTCATCACAGAGAATCTGGTGCTGTACAAAGCATACCAGCCAAGACTGGAAACAGAACTTTTTTTTAAAATTGAAGTACAGTTTAGTTACAATATTATATTAGTTTCAGGTGTATAACATGCTAATTCAGTACTCCATTTGAAGTTGCTATAAAATACTGTGTTCCCTGTGCTGTACCGTATATCCTTGTAGCTTATTTACTTTATACATTGCTATGTTTGTGCCTCTTAATCCCCTACCCCTATCTCGTCCCACTCCCTTCCCTTTAAAGTTCCCTGGAAACAGAACTTTAAAAAATTTTTTTAACATTTTATTTTCTATTGGGGTATAGCTGATTAACAATGTTGTAGTAGTTTTCAGGTGAACAATAAAGGGACTCAGCCATACATGTATCCATTCTCCCCCAAACTCCTCTCCCATCCAGGCTGCCTTATAACACTGATCAGAGCCCTGGAAACAGAACTTTCAACATTGAAGTAGCACAGGGAAACATCTCAGCTAAGTGATTTTTATATACAAAGCTATATAGAGGGAGTTCATAAAGGAAAAGAATTCCCACTACTCAATCCTACCCGACAATAATGTCATTCTTGTATCTTTCATTTTTATTCCTGTCCATGTCAACAAAAAATATTTACTGAGTTACTACCAAGTTAATACACTGCATTTTGTATGCTACTTTTAGGGGAAACTAACAGTGGGTCGTAAGGATTTTTCCACATTTCTGCATAGCCTTAAAAATGTGTAGCATCACAAACATCTTAAATAGAGTTTCAGTAAGTCATGAGCTTGGCAAGGCTAGCGATGTAAAACAGGGAGTCAAGTTTCTTGAATGACTTTCAGGAAACTCCTTGGAGAGCAATAAGGACGCAATTTGACAGATTCAGATAAATATGACAGTGGGTAGATTGTCAGTAAGTGAGCAGCTTGATGTCTTTGGGGACAAGTAGGAGTGAATGCACACAGTGCTGGCCGGGTGGGGGGCAGTGAGCCCTTAGGGTGGATCCAGGTTCACAGCTGAGGGCAGAGGTGGCCACGTGCATGATGGTGAGTCTTCATCCTATCTTTATATGCTGAGCAGTGTCTTAGCACCAGTTCCTCTGAAGAAGCCAAGCTTCTGGGCCTCAGAGCTCCTCAGAGAGCCCAAGCGTGTGCACTAAGTCATTTCAGTTTTGTCCGACTCTTTGCAATCCTGTGGACTATAGTCGGCCAGGCTCCTCTGTCCATGGGATTCTCCAGGCAAGAATACTGGAGTGGGTTTCCATGCCCTCCTCCAGGGGATCTTCCCAACCGAAGGATCGAACCTGCCTCTCTTATGTCTCCTGCATTGGCAGGTGGGTTCCTGCGCCACCTGGGAATCCCCAAAGAGCCCAAGAGCCATGACTGAAAACAAAGATGTTCAATAAAAAATGGATTGGTGGGTCTTAGAGCTAGACATCTATGAGGAGCATTTCATTTCTCTTTTTACTTCCAGGTGGCTGCCAGCCATCCTCCTCATCTTTACTCCGGCTCTGTCTTGCTCTCTTCTCTGTTTCATCTACTCCTTTCCCTTAGTCTTTCTCTATCTTCAGCCTCAAGAATCAATGGGCAGCAGTCTTCCAGCTCCATAGAGTGAGTGCTTTCCTAGGGAAGCTGAGGCAGAGACCAAGGAAGAATGACCTCAGACCCCACAGAGGGGTCCGCTAGGGTAGTAGGAAATAAGCTTTAGTGTCCCAGGAAACAAGATAACAGTGGTACTTGTTTCACTACTGTATTATTTGGATTTTTTAATCAGCAGTTCTGTTACACATTAAAACAGTCAAGATAAATTTTTTTTTTTTAATTTAAAGGAACAAGCATCTTGTTTTTCTAAGAGAAATAAAAGAAGCAACAGACTATCACAGGAGAAGAGGGCATCAATGATGCCAATGAAAGCAGCAGGAAGATCACACATGGCAAGTGCAGAGAAAAGGTCCTGGGCAAGGCGCGGTCCTCAGTGCTTCTGAGAAATCTGGTTCTGCACCCAGAGACAGTGGACAGAAACTAGAGTGCGCAAAAGAACTTTGAGAAAAGTGGTGACTGACAATAAGAAATGGGTCGCTTCAAAACGTTAGCTGGGAGGACAGGGAGAGAGGGCAAGAGCAGAAGGAGCCCTGAGGGTTGGGAAAACTTGAGGCACCTGAGAAGAACAAGGAGAGTGCCAATTTCTGAGGTCAAGAGGGAATGTTCCAGAGACACAAGAGCTGGAAAGAAGGGACCAAGAGGAGTGAGGGAGAGCTGTGAAGGGGCACTGTGGAAAAACACTTTGGATTTTTAAAGACTGTTATTATGGGAAACTACCAAATGTACTTAACAGTAGAGTATGGTTGTAATGAACCCCCAGGTAGCCATCACCCCAGCTCCCACAATGATCACCTCATGATCCAGTTTGTTTCATACATATCTGCACCAACTCTCACCCTTCCTTGGGTTATTTTGAAAGAAATTCAAGACATCACATTATTTCCCTTGGGAAGGAAGTGGCAACCCACTCCAGTATTCTTGCCTGCAAGATTGCATGGACAGAGGAACCTGGTGGGCCATAGTCTATGGGGTTGCAGAGAGTCAGACATGACAGACGTTGAGCATACACGCACATTATTTAAGTGGTTGTCAAACTGGAGTGAGCAGTGGAATCCCTTGGAGGGCTTGTTAAAACAGATTGTTGAGTCCCACCCCTAGAGTTTCTGACTCAGCAGGTCTGGGGTGAGGCTGAAAATTTGTATTTCTAGAAGTTTCCAGGTGATACTGATGCTGCAATCCCAGGGGCTACACTCTGAGAACCATTGTATTATTTTATTTACATATCTCTTTTTTCAAAAGGACTTCCTTTTTAAAAATAATTTTTACATTTTGACAACTTTATTGAGGTACACTTGATATACAGTAAACTGTACATATTTAAAGTGTCTTAACTTGAGAAGCTTTGACATATGTTTATATCCTTGAAATCATCAGCATAATTAAGATAAAGAACACTTCTAGTGCCCCCAAAGATTGTTTGTGCCCCTTTCTGATTCCTCAACCTGTAGTACAGATCCCCCCACCGCCCAAGAGCCAGTGAGCTGCTTTATGTCATTATAGATTAAGACTTCCCTGGTGTCTCAGACGGTAAAGCATCTGCCTACAGAGGCAGAGGAACCAGAGATCAAATTGCCAACATCCGCTGGATCATCAAAAAAGCAAGAGAGTTCCAGAAAAACATTTATTTCTGCTTTATTGACTATGCCAAAGCCTTCGACTGTGTGGATCACAATAAACTGGAAAATTCTGAAAGAGATGGGAATACCAGACCACCTGACCTGCCTCTTGAGAAACCTGTATGCAGGTCAGGAAGCAACAGTTAGAACTGGACATGGACCAACAGACTGGTTCCCAATAGGAAAAGAAGTACGTATATTGTCACCCTCTTATTTAACTTATATGCAGAGTACATCATGAGAAACGCTGGGCTGAAAGAAGCACAAGCTGGAATCAAGATTGCCAGGAAAAATATAAATAACCTCAGATATGCAGATGACACCACTCTTATGGCAGAAAGTGAAGAGGAACTAAAAAGCCTCTTGATGAAAGTGAAAGAGGAGAGTGAAAAAGTTGGCTTAAAGCTTAACTTTCAGAAAACTAAGATCATGCCATCTGGTCCCATAATTTCCTGGGAAATAGATGGGTAGACAGTGGAAACAGTGTCAGACTTTAATTTTTTGGGCTCCAAAATCACTGCAGATGGTCACTGCAGCCATGAAATTAAAAGACGCTTACTCCTTGGAAGGAAAGTTATGACCAATCTAGATAGCATATTAAAAAGCAGAGACATTACTTTGCCAACAAAGGTCCATCTGGTCAAGACTATGGTTTTTCCAGTGGTCATGTATGGATGTGAGAGTTGGACTGTGAAGAAAGCTGAGCACCGAAAAATTGATGCTTTTGAATTATGGTCTTGGAGAAGACTCTTGAGAGTCCCTGTGACTGCAAGGAGATCCAACCAGTCCATCCTAAAGGAGATAAGTCCTGGGTGTTCATTGGAAGGACTGATGCTGAAGCTGAAACGCCAGAACTTTGGCCACCTGATGTGAAGAGTTAACTCATTGGAAAAGACCCTGATGCTGGGACGGATTGGGGGCAGGAGGAGAAGGGGACGACAGAGGATGAGATGGTTGGATGGCATCACCAACTCGATGGACATGGGTTTGAGTAAACTCCGGGAGTCTGTGATGGACAGGGAGGTCTGGCATGCTGTGATTCATGGGGTCGCAGAGAGTCAGGCACGACTGAGTGACTGAACTGACTGACAATGCAGAAGACCGGGGTTCAATCCCTGGGTCAGGAAGATCTCTGGGAGAAGGACATGGCAACCCACTCCAGTATTCTGGCCTGGAAAATCCCATGGACGGAGGAGCCTGGTAGACTATAGTCAGTCCATGGGGTTGCAAAGAGTCAGACAAGACTGAGCGATTTCATTTTCACTTTCAGACTTTATAAGAATTTTATCTATAGGGTCATAAAATATATATCTTTTATGTGTGGTGGCTTTTACTTAGCATAATCTTCTTGAGATATATCCAATTGTATGTGCATACATAGTTCCCCCCCACTGCCCCCACCGGCCAGGACTTCCTTATTTAAAACATAATCGTGGTGTTACTATCACTCACAAAATTCATTAATAATTTCTCAATATCACATTTTCCTCATTGTCTTTCTCTGTTTCACCCTTCAGTTGATATTTGATACCCATCATTATCATTAATCTTAAAATGGTCAAATCCCTCAATTTTTTCCTTGGCCTATAGTTGTATTTTTTAGGGGCCCCCCCCTTTTTTTTTTTTTTCAAAGAATCCTCCCCCACTTTTGAGATCATAGATATATTCTCCTGTAAATATTTCTGCTTGTTTGTTTTGCAGGGTTGCCTTTCACATTCATATCTTTAGTGTCTCTGAAGTTTATGTTTGTTTATGGTGTTAGGAATTCAAGTTAATTTTTCTCCAATAGAAAAACTAAGTGAACCAGTTTTCCCTGCACTATTTACTAAGCAACCTATCCTGTCCCCAGTGATTTGTGGTGTGTGCTTTTCCATGCATCAGGCACACTCACATCCAAATGCATAAGCGCACACACACGTTTCTGAACACTCTCTGGCCCTTGGTCTATTTGCATGGCTTTGCACCAACGCTATAGTGTCTTGGGCTCAGTTGTAAAGAATTCCCCTGCAATGCAGGAGACGCAGGGTACTTGAGTTTGATCCCTGGGTCAGGAACATCCCCTGGAGGAGGAAATAGCAACCCACTCTGGTATTCTTGCCTGGGAAATCCCATGGACAGAGGAGCCTGACGGTCTCCAGTTCATGGTGTCGCAGAGTCAGACACAGCTGAGTACAAGCACAGAGACTATAGTGTTTTTTTTTGTTTTTTTTTTAATATTATTTTATTAGTTGGAGGCCAATCACTTCACAACATTTCAGTGGGTTTTGTCATACATTGAGATGAATCAGCCATATAGTTACACGTATTCCCCATCCCGATCCCCCCTCCCACCTCCCTCTCCACCCGACTCCTCAGGGTCCTCCCAGTGCACCAGGCCCGAGCACTTGACTCATGCATCCCACCTGGGCTGGTGGTCTGTTTCACCATAGATAATATACATGCTGTTCTTTCAAAACATTCCACCCTCACCTTCTCCCCCAGAGTTCAAAAGTCTGTTCTGTACTTCTGTGTCTCTTTTTCTGTTTTGCATATAGGGTTATCGCTACCATCTATCTAAATTCCGTATATATGTGTTAGTATACTGTAATGTTCTTTATCTTTCTGGCTTACTTCACTCTGTATAATGGGCTCCAGTTTCATCCATATTACATGGCATTGGAGCAGAGTGGGGCAAGTCCTTTCTCTTTATTCTTTTCTCGATGTCAACTCAGTTGCAGACTTTGGTTTTATTTTTCCATATATATTTTTGAATATGCTTTTTTTATTCCCTCAGAATATTCGCAGGAAGAGTATTGAAATTACCTTGAATTTCTAGATAAATTTTGGAAGTGCTGGTATCTTTACATGTTAAGGAGTCTTGCTCACCACCATGGCATACCTCTTTGTCTATTCAAGTCTCATATTATGAACTTTAATAATTTTACATTTCTCTCCAAAAATTTATTTTGAGCTTTTATGTTAATTTTAAGTGCTTTATATTTTTAAAATTTTTATTTTCTATTGGAGTATAGTTGATTTACAATGTTGTATTAGTTTCGGGTGTATGGTAAAGTGATTTAGTCATTCATTTACATGTCTACTCCTTATCAGATTCTTTCCCCATATAGGTTATTACAGAGTATTGAGTAGAGTTCCCTGTGCTACACAGTAGGTCCTTGTTAATTATTTTATATATGGTAATGTGTATATGTTAAGCCCAACCTTCTAATTTATCCCGTGCCCCACCTTTCCCCTTTTGTAATCATGATTTTGTTTTCTAAATTTATGAGTCTATTTTTGTTTATAAGTAAGTTTATTTGTATCATTTTTTAAAATTGTGCATATAAGGGTATCATATGATATTTGTCGCTCTCTGACTACTTCACTTAGTGTGGTAATCTCTAGATCCACCCATGTTGCTACAAATGGCACTATTTCTTTTTTATGGCTGAGTAATATTCCACTGTGGGCTTCCTAGGTGGTTCAGTGGTAAAGAATCTGCCTGCCAATGCGGGAGACATAGGTTCAATTCCTAGGTCAGGAAGATCCCCTGGAGGAGGAAATGGCAACCCACTCCAGTATTCTTATCTGGGAAATTCCATGGATAGAGGAGCCTGGTGGGCTACAGTACATGGGGTTGCAAAAGAGTTGAACACTACTTAGAGACTAAACAAGAACAAAGTCCATTGATATGATGAACATTTAGGTTGCTGGCATGTCTTGGCTGTTGTAAATAGTGCTGCAATGAACACTGGGGTCCATGTACCTTTTCAAAGTATTGTTTTCTCTGGATATATGGTTTTATCCAGATATGTTAATTTTTAAGTACTTAAGACTTTGTTGCTCTTGTGAAAAGTATCTTATTTTCTATTATATTTTCTGGTTGAATATTACTGACATAGAGGAATGCTACTGATCTTTGTAAGGAGATCTTGTTCCTGATATCCTCACGGACAATAAGTAGTAGTTCTAAAAGTTTTTCTATTAATTCTGTGAGGTTTTCCATGTAGGTAATCCATGTAAAATAAGGATACCTTTGTCACACCCTTTTAAATCCTTACACCTCTTACTTTGTCTTCATGTCATATTACACTGGTCAAGACTTTTAGTACTTCTTGTCAGTTATGTTCTGTCAGCTCCAGTTCTTAGAGGGAACTTGGGCCTGTCTGCACCTGTTATCTCCTTCCCGACCCTATGGGTTCAGTTCAGTTCAGTTGCACAGTCATGTCCAACTCTTTGTGACCCCATGGACTGCAGCACGCCAGGCTTCCCTGTCCTTCGCCATTTCCTGGAGCTTGCTCAAACTCATGTCCATTGAGTCAGTGATGCCATCCAACCATCTCATCCTCTGTCGTGCCCTTCTCCTCCTGCCTTCAACCTTTCCCAGCATCAGGGTCTTTTCAAATGAGTCAGTTCTTCTCATCAGGTGGCCAAAATATTGGAGTTTCAGCTTCAACATCAGTCCTTCCAATGAATATTCAGGACTGATTTCCTTTAGGATGGACTGGTTGGATCTCTTTGAAGTCCAAGGGACTCTCAAGGGTCTTCTTGAACACCACAGTTCAAAAGCATCCATTCTTCAGTGCTCAATGTTCTTTATGATCTAACTCTCACATCTATACCTAACTACTGGAAAAACCATAACTTTGAGTAGACTGACCTTTGTTGACAAAGTAATGTCTCTGCTTTTTAATATGCTGTCTAGGTTGCTCATAGCTTTTCTTTTCTTTTCTTTCTTTTTTTTTTTTTTTTGCTCATAGCTTTTCTTCCAAGGAGCAGGCATCTTTTAATTTCATGGCAGCAGTCACCATCTGCAGTGATTTTGGAGCCCCCCAAAATAAGGTCTATCACTGTTTCCATTGTTCCCCCATCTATTTGCAATGAAGTGATGGGACTGGATGCCATGATTTTCTTTTTTTGAATGTTGAGTTTTAAGCCAGCTTTTTAGCCAGAAACTCCATCTTCTATTGGTGCAGGAATAATGATTCTGTTTTGTGTTGTCTTATAGTAGAGTTGGGGTAGACATGTAGTGGAGTTGGAGTAGACAACAATCTGTCCCTGAAAATATTGAGGGAAAAAAAGATCCCAAGATGAAAACTTTCCCACCTGTAGCATCTTTCCTCTTCTGTGAATTGCAGTCACAGACACACATAGCTTGGAACCCAAGTATTTCTGTCCTTCTAGAGGCTTCTCACAATTATTACATTAGATGCTCAGATCCAACAACTGCCCCATTTCTGAGGCACTCCCAAAGCTGGGTTGAGGGAAATAGCCAGTAGCCTAACGTGGATTGCCATTTTGTCAGAATCCAGAAGCCAGAGTAATATTTCTCAAATAACTATGATCATAAGAATGCTTTAATCATAGGCCATTGAAGACCCTCATTGTAAGGTCTTTAACAAGAGCATTCAGAGGTCCTGACATGCTGGTCTTACGTCCTTTTCCACTTACTACAACTTATCCCACACTCAAACCACTCTGGGTGATTGCCTTTCCCTGAACATGTGTATTTTAAACCTAATCTGTTTACCATATGGTGACCATACATAGAGTACTCTTATCCTTTCTCCATGTTGAGAAATCCTACTTATTCATCAAGGCTCAGAACAACTCATCATTCTTATGAAGTCTTCTCAAGTTCATCCCATGGGGGTGTATCATTTCTGCCCCAGTGTCCTCCATGGCACTTCTCCGTTAGATGTGTCTTATAGTTTTCTGTTCATTATCTAACGTCACATTAGATGTGACCTCCAGAAGGACAGGACTCTGTTTTATTCTTCTCAATCTCTGTAGCAGTTCTTAATATGTAGTAGATGTTCCATAAATTTTTATTCATCAAATTAGATTCTAGAGGTTACAAATTACAGGAAAAAAGGGTCATTTGTCAGGGTGAAGAAATGCTCTTGCCCAATCTTGGCGCCAGTAGGAGTGAATATGAATTTGCAGAGGTGTTGTTCCCTTGAGTAACACTTAGCAACATGCAAATAGGAAGAAGAGACACTGTGAACTCCTAGTCATTCTCTATACTATCTGATGAATTGTCTGAGTGCTGCACTAACAAGTGTTCAACCTGTGCAGTGCTGAGCAGCTATTCAGAACGAAATGTGCCTGTGAAGTCTAAAACACATAGGGGCATTGTGGAAGTTAACATGCAGACTGACATTCCTGGGTCTCTGTTCCTGAATACTACTCCTACTTACACCATGAGGTAGGTATCCTCACACACAGCCCTTGAAATGTACCTATTTACAGGTAAAGATTATGAGATAATTGGAAATTTACTTTGAAAATAGTACCTTTCCTTTCAATAGGAATTTCCAATAAGTGGGAAAGATAAGTCGTTTTATGGAGGAGACATGAGAAAGGTAAATGAAGAGACTGAAGTAAAATTAAAGTTTATATTGTTCCTCTTTTGAATAATATATAGCAGCTTCTTCTGTGTGTTTATCCCTTTTGCATTCCTGGACAATGGGTAAAGAAAGTATTATTACCATTTTAGTGAAAACTGAGATAAAGAGAAATGAAGTTTATTTTCTTCAGTAGATTGTTGGAGCAGTGGCTGTTAGTTTGTCCATACCTCCTTGGATCCACCCCATTGAATCACACCTTTCCCACTGACTCAGGCTTGGCCATGTAACTTGCTTTGGCCAATAAAACAAGAGCAAGCAGAACATTTTAAGCAAAACAAGTCACAAGCAGAACATTTTAAGTGCTCATAGGGATTTCTCTGGTGGTCCAGTGGTTAAGAATCCACCTGCCAATTCAGGGGACACAGGTTCAATCTCTGGTCAGAGAGCTAAGGTCCCACATGCTGTGGAGCAGCTAAGCCTCTGCACCACAACTACTGAACTGAGCCCGCATGCTGCAACTACGGAAGCCCGTGTGCCCTCGAGTCTATGCTCCATGACAAGAGAAGCCACTGCAATGAGAAGTCTGCACACCACAACAAAGAGCATGCCCCACTTGCCACAACTAGAGAAAGGCTGCGCACAGCAGCAAAGACCCAGCACAGCCAAAAATAAATCAATGAGTTGAAAAAATTAAGTGCTTACATATTGAAGCTTGCCTTCTCTTCCTGCTCCTTGGTACCCTGAGACCGTCATGGTGAGACCACCATGTGAAGCTGGAGGAGGAACGATCACGTAGGGCAGAGATGTCATCCCAGCTGAGTCCCCCTCGGCCAACCAGTCTATCAGTCTCCAGGTGTGTGAGTAGGCCAGCCAACTCCGGATGAACCATCTTCAGACCTCAGAGATCCACCACACCAACCTAGATCAGATTACTGTTCAAATGACTTATGGGATCATGAGAAATAATATGTTTGCTATTTTAAGCCACTTAGGTTCCAGGTGGTTTGTGACACAGCATAACTAAATGGTACATTTCCCAAGAAAGCCTAATCAGATTAGATCTCGAAGTCTTGGTGCCTAGGTTCACATTCAATTGCTCCTCTTCTAGTCAAAGGTCAAGTTGAGATATGCAGATCTAAGAATATTATTTTGTATCTTAGGTATGATCAAGCCTCTTCTTGAATTTCTCAAGATCAAAGGCCAGGCTTTGATTTTCTCAGTACATTGTTTTAGTTGTAAAGCAATGTGAGGCGTATTGCTCAGTGAGGGGTATAACTTTTCTGAAAAGGAATGAAACTTTAGTATTTATGAGGCTGGATAAACCTCTATGTGGTATGTTTAACTCTGAAAATGTATATGGGACACAGATATTTCTAGTTACAAAGATTTTAGACTAACATTCTTTCCTAAGAGAGAAAACAGAAAGTGACCAAAAAGCAGAGACCGTTGTTCTGTTCCCAAGCCTGAACCAAAATCTTGCAGAGCCTCCTGTCTGAACAACTTCAGGCATTACATTGAGGTCTATGTGAACAGTACCCCTCACCACTGCCCCCCCTCCCCGAGTTGTGCAGTGCACAACTTATGTGGCTGTACATGAGACCTCTTCTTGGCACACAGTAAATGTTGAATGAATCAATGAGCAAGCAGGTGACTGTACATGTGTATGTGCATACATACCATGTTTCTGGCATTTAGGAGAGTTTTCACTGGAAAGAAAAACAAACCAAATTAGAATGAGTATCCCTCTTTAGTGGACTCCCAAGAGCACAAGCCATTTTGCTTTTTGTGTGACAGAATTCAGAAACTGTCAAATACATTGTATAGATGAGATATAGATTCAAAGATGAAACTTTCACCAAATTTTGCAGGTCAAAAAAATTAAAACTCATTTTGGTTAATGGTGACACCTAGTGGTGTATCAAAACTGTAGTTTTTCCTTGGAGTAAAGTATTTTATTTTACAAGTGAAGGTGAACAAGCCCTTAGGGTATTGGACCCCTGCTCCCTTCGCAGACTAGGGAGTTGAGGCCCCTAGGCCTCCCAGGGTCAGTGCAGGTAAGATGTCATCCCGAAATTTAACACTCCAGAGTCTGTTCCAGTGGTGCTATTGCCGAGACCTCAGAATGAATGCCAGTGGTGTGGGCACTTATGGTAGCACAAAGTTCCTCTCTGTCCCTTAAGACTGTTCTCAACTGTCTGCCTTTCCACTGCATCTTACTCTTTTTCCATCTTCTTCCCCTGCTTCTTCTACTTGTCCTTTTATTCTCTTCCCTTCTCCTCCTCCTCTGACAAGACCCAACGGCTTCTTTCTTCTGGTCCCTTGCCTTCCTTCTTTCCTCATCTGCTTTGACTTTCCCCTCCTTTATTTTCTCCCCTCTTTTCACTCCCTTCTCTCTGTGTTCATTGATGCCTCCTAAGGATGGCGCACTGTCTGTGCTGGAGACCACTAATCCATGTGGCTGTATAAACTCAAATGAACTAAAATGAACAATTCAGTCCCTCGGTCACACTAGGCACCCTTCAAGTGCTCAGTAGCACCAGTGGCTGCCCTCTCAGACATTGCAGAACGCAATCACATCCACTTTTGCAGAAAATCCTCTAGGAAGGTCCTGGTCCAGGGTTTGGCTGACCTATATCTCCAGTCTCTCATCTCTTTCCTTTCTCGGTCCCTCTTCTGTAAGTGGTCCTTGAATAGTCTGTATTCTGTTCCTCTCTGCTCACTCCACTTTATTTGGTGACTTCTGTTTTCTGTATGTTGTTATATAAACTTGTCAAGGTGACCTTGCCATGTAAAAAATATATAATCATATTGGACAGTTCATTCAGGGCAGTGAATGATTCATAGCATCATGTTTTCCATGCGTTGGGACACATCAAAATATTTTTAAACTCAACACATCAACACAGCATTTAAAACAATTATACCTCAGACCTCTTTTTCTTCTTTTTTTAAGCCACAGTTTTCTACCTTTCTGTCTTGAGTTTAAGTATTTTTAAAAGTAAAAAAAATACAGCTTCCAATGCCTGAAAAAATACACATTTTGTGTATAGAATGGCTTTGAAATAATACACAGGAAACTAGTTACAGATTAGCGTTGGTTGGGATGGAATAACGTTTACTTCTTGTTGAATACCCTTTTATAGTATTTGAGTTTTTACCAGATTTTTATGTGTGTTCAAGACTTATTGAATTATACATTACCTTTGAAATTAAAAATACTATTTGAAAATGTCACATCAAGAAGATCAAACCAAAATGGCCCATGAAAATGAGCTCTCAGAAAAGGTAACTTTTGAATGAGCCTTTAGGGCTTTGGGTGGTGATGATCTCTTTCAAGAGATAATGTAGGGGGCATAGGACTGCATTAAATTTAGATTTATATCCAGTGATAATTTACCAAGAATCAGAATGCCCTGAAGAATGTCCCCTCCTGACTGCTGATAGAGATTGATACTAAAAAGAAAGCCTTCCTGAGGCTTCCTTGGTGGTCCAGTGGTCAAGAATTCACCCTCCAGTGCAGTGGGTGCAGGTTAGATACCTGGCTGGGGAGCAAAGATCCTGGGTGCCTCATGCATGCATGCTAAGTCTCTTCAATTGTATCCAACTCTCTGCGACCCTATGGGCTGTATCCCTTCTCTGTCCAAGGGATTCTCCAGGCAGGAATACTGGAGTGGGTTGTCATTTCCTCCTCCAGGGGATCTTCCTGACCCAGGGATCAAAACCCAGTCTCCTGCATTGGCAGGTGGATTCTTCACCACTAGTGCCATCTGAGAAGCCCCAGATGCCTCGGGGCCAAACCCAAAACATAAAACAGAAGCAATATTATAATAAAATTCAATAAAGATTTTAAAAGTTGTCCACATTTTTAAAACTCTTTAAAAAAAAAGCCTTCCTTTTTCTTCCCACCCATCATTGGGAGCCTAGCCCTTTGGTGCCCGACTCCAAAGGGATGGAAAACACTAACAGACAACAAGCTTCCTTTCTGGCATCTACTCATCCACCTCTCTTTCAGTAAGACCTTGATGAATAAAATGAAAGCTACCCTTTCTCTTCCTTTTCCTTGGCCCTTCGGGCTAATAATCATGGTTACTTGACCTCCTTCGTGCCACTGGATCTTCAAGGAAGAAAAAAAGATGAAACCTGAGATCTTGCATGACTTCAAGACTGGTTTCAGCCCGAATGTGCTTCGAAATTTGGATTTCTGTGGCATTTACAGTAGAGACTTGGGGTTCTTTAAAAAGAGGTTTGAGAATCTGGATAGGACTGTCATACCTATAAGATATGTGACAGCTGTGCTGCCAATTTGAGAAAAAGGGAAAGTGAGGCAGGGCACAGTAAATTTGGTGCGAGCTGGGATTCACAATCAGTGTTCTTGACTTGCTCCAAGACCACACGGCATCCAGACCATGTAATCATATGCCCAGACTGAACTGTAGCATCTCTGTGTGCATTCATCTAAATAAAGTGCCGCCCAGACCATGCCACCCAGGCGAATTAGTTTGTGGTTCTCTCTGACTGTGGACTGCTATGGTGCCAGCCTGGCCTCGGGAGGAATCATGGTTCTCCTAAAAGAACAAAGGTTTAAGTTCTGACTCTGTGGGACATGCAGGAGTCAGTTTCTAATGAAAGGCTCTCTGGTGCGCTATGTTGGGAATACAGATCGCAGCCCATCCCTTCAGCAGAGGACCAGCACTGTCTTACTCCAAGGAACACTGGCCATGGGAAATGGAAAACTCAAATCCTCAGTGCTACAAGGGCGCTTAAAGTGTTTCTAGTCTACTTTTGCATTGTAGAGAGAGGAAAACTGAAGCCCTGAAAGGTTAGGAGGTAAAGTGAGCTTCCTAAGGTTATATACCAGGAGTTTATAGGGCTGGAGCTTCCCACCAGGCTCCCCAGCCAAGCTGGGGCTGCTTCCACTGCGCCATCCCCGCAGCCTACAGATTCTTCCTCTAGTCTCATGGAAAGATACAAACTTACCTTCACAGTGTGCACTCACTCATAAGAAGACTGACACGTCAAGGATTCCACCAGATTTTGAGGGTACACTGGTGCTAATACTGAGCTTTTTAAATGTGGGTAGCACAGATTAGCATGTGCCCTAACTGTGAAATGCACATCAGATTTTGAATACTTGGTGTGAAAAATTATGAACTGTCTCATCATTTTTATACTAAGTACATATTGAAATGAAAATATTTTAGATGTATGAGGTTTGTTTTAGACATATGAGGTTAAATATGTTATTGAAAGTACCTTTTTTTAAAAATGTGGCTACCAGAACATTTATTTATTTTTGGCTGTGCTGGGTCTTCTTTGCTGCCCAGGCTTTTCTCTAGTTGCAGTGAGCAGGGGCTACTCTCTAGATGAGGTGTGCAGTCTTCTCGTTGCAGTGGCTTCTCTTGTTGCAGAGCATGGGCTCTAGGGTGAGTTGGGCTTCAATAGTTGCTGCTCCCAGGCTCTAGAGAACAGGCTCAATATTTCTGGCACACAGGCATAGTTGCTTCACAGCATGTAGGATCTTGCTGGATCAGGGATCAAACCTGTGTCTCCTGCATTGGCAGGCAGATTCTTTAAAACTGAGCTACCAGGGAAGCCCCTGCCAGAACATTTAGAGTGACATTTGGGCTCACATTACATTTCTGTTGGAGAACTCAGAGATATAGGACATAGAGCCTGCCTTTGCTTTGAATCTAAGACATTATATTACAGCAGAATCATCTCATGTACACACATTTGCCATACTTATGCTGGAAGGATGGAAAGAGGGAGAGACAGACACAGAGGGAAAGAGGTGAGCAGAACAGTGACTGTGTGGATGCCCTGAGTGGGTGTGAAATGGACGGAATGTTCCATTGTTCCCTCAGGTCTCCCAACCCCTGTTCTCTCATAGAGTGAGTACAGTTGGCCCCCCATATCCACAGGTTCCACATCCAGGGATTCAACCAATCTTGGATTGAAAATATTTGGGAAAAAGTCCCAAAAAGCAAAACATTAATCAGCTGTGTGCCACAACTGTTTACATAGCATTTATATTGTATCAGGTATTGTAAGTAATCTAGAGATGGTTTAAAGTATACAGGAGGACACGAGTAGGTTATATGCAAATACTTAAATGTTTTATACAAGGGACCTGAGCATTTGTGGATTCCAGTGTCCACAAAAGCTCCTGGAACCAATGCCCCATGGATCCTGAGGGACAACTGTATCTCCCCCCTCTATTATTATTTTTATTGTCTTACAAATACACATATCTGTTTTAATATCCAGGTAGAGATACCCAACCTCAGGATCCAAAAACAAGTCTAGAGTTTTTAGTATATTGAACATATTTAGCAGAAGTGAAGCTTAAAAATATTTCATCAAGCTGTTTTGTGATTCATTAGAACACAATTCAGCAAACTTTGGCTTGTGGGCCAAATTCGTCCAGCTGCCTTTAATTTTTACAGTCAACCAGCCAAGAATGGTTTTTACATTTTTATTTATTTTACCGATTCTTAACTTGGAGTATAGTTGATTTATAGTGTTGTGTTTGTTAGTTTCTGCTGTGTAGCAAAATGAGTCGGTTATAATGACTTGTATCTTACTTTTCTAAGAATAGAGTCCAGTGGGTTACCACCTGAACCAACATGGATAAACCTCAAAAACCTCACCCTGAAGATAAAAAGCAAGTTGGAGATGCATATGGATGATTCACTTTACATAAAATTGTAAAACTGCAGAGTTGTATATTAAATGTGGACATACATGGAAATAATAATCACCAATTAGCATTAGTGACTCCATCCAGAGGTAGAAGGAGGAGAATGCTATTGAGGAGGGGCTTTCATCTTATCTGTAACAATCTTGATATTTATTTTTTATCCTTTGTGTAGACTGGAAGTATTTCATAATGCTTTAACAACAAAACGGTGCTTTAAAATGCATGCTTTTCCAGCCCAGGTGGGATGCATGAGACAAGTGCTCGGGCCTGGTGCACTGGGAAGACCCAGAGGAGTTGGGTGGGGAGGGAGGTGGGAGGGGGGATCGGGATGAGGAATACATGTAACTCCATGGCTGATTCATGTCAATGTGTGACAAAACCCACTGCAATGTTGTGAAGTAATTAGCCTCCAACTAATAAAAATAAATGAAAAAAAAAATTTTTTAAATGCATGCTTTTCACACAGTGTTTAGGTACTTGAAGAGACAGTATATATTTTTATGTATATCTGTTTCATTTGCCTAATAATAATTTTGCAAATTCCTATACTATCCACTATTTACCGCTTTAAAAATCCCATTTCCTTGGAGAAGGAAATGGCAACCCACTCCAGTATTCTTGCCTGGAGAATTCCATGGGCCGAGGAGCCTGGTGGGCTACAGTCCACGGGGTCGCAAAGAGTCGGATATGACTGAGCGACTTCACTTTCACTTTCAACGCTCAGCTGAGAAGACTTTCAGCTCTAGTGTTTGCTATTGATTGTTTTCTTGAGTTCTCAAAGACCTGTGACCATATTTTTTTAAGTTGCCTGTTTTCTAATTGCATCACTTTACACACTGTTGTCTAATAAATGTGGTATGTAGAATGCCTTCTTAATTATTTTGAGCAGCCATTGCCTGTATTTTCTTAGCACCTCCTTGGTTTTCTTATGTGAACTCATCTGACAGGGAAATGCAGCTTTGTTGTTTGCCCTCTCTGCATACTGGACCGTCTGAGTCAGTGTTCTAACTAATCCCTGATGGTCTCTGAGCTACTGTTCTACCAGACTCAGTAGTTATGTGCTTCAGGAATTTTTCAGTAGAATTGGCCCTATTAGGAGACTCTTGGTGTCACCTTTGTTATCTTAAAAGCTGGTCCCTTCGCTGAGGCTCTTAATTTTTTGAAAACTTGATTCTATTTCAGCTGAAAATTGGCAAGGCTATTTAAAAAATTGATGGAAGCCATTTAAGAAACTGAAAAGTAATCGCAAACAACATTGGGTAGTTGTGACTTTCAGTTCTGTATCAGTTGAATTTTTGTGCTCTTTTCCCTGTGTACGTGGTGGTTCTATTTTTCTCCAATAAAACTTTTTATTTAAAAAAAAAAATCCCATTTCCTTTATTCCCCCAGGGAGAGGGATAATGTTTTTATTATTTAAATTTTTTTTACATTTTAATTGAAATATAGCTGACATACAATATTATGATCATTTCAGGTATATAATATAGTGATTTGATATTTATATACATTATGAAATGATCACCACCACAAGTCTAGTAACCATCCATCCCTATACAAAGCTACTACAGTATTATTGACCATATTCCTCATGCCATATATTACATCCCCATGGCTTATTTATCTTATAACTGGAGATATATACCTCTTAATTCCTTCAACTGTTTCATCCACCCTTCACCATCCTTTCCCTCTGGCAGCCACTTGTTTGTTCTCTGTATTTATGAGTCTGTTTTTGCTTCATTTTATTTGTTTTTTAGATTCTACATAATAAGTGATATCATAGTGTTTGTCTTTCTGTCTGATATTTCATTTATAATACACTGTAAATCCAACCGTGTTGTTGCAGATGGCGAGTCCTTTTTTTTCAATAGCTGATAATTATACTGGAATAATTAATATTCCATTGCGTATGATATATATCTGTGTGATACACACACAGACACACAGACACACCCTGGACATCTTGATCCATTCATCTATGGATTGACACTTAAATTGCTTCCATATCTTGGCTTTTTAAAATAATACTACAAAGAGACTTCCCTGTAGCTCCCTGTAGCTCAGGTGGTAAAGAATCTGCCTACAATGCAAGAGACCTGGGTTCCATCCCTGGTCAGAAAGATCCTGTGGAGTAGGAAATGGCAACCCACTCCAGTGTTCTTGCCCAGAGAATTTCATGGACAGAGGAGCCTGGCGTGCTACAGTCCATAGGGTCCCAAAGAGTTGGATATGACTAAGCCACACACACACATCTTTTCAAATTAGTGTTTTTGTCTTTTCCAGAAGTGAAATTTCTAGGTCATATAGCAGTTCTATTTTTAATTATTTGAGGAATCTTCATACTTTTCCCCTATTGGATGCACAAATTTACAATTCTACCAACAGTGTACAAGGATTCCCTTTTCTCTGCACTCTCATCAACATTTCTCACTTGTCTTCTTGATGATAGCCATTCTGACAAGTGTGAGATGATATCTCATTGTAGTTTTGATTTGGATTAGCCTGATGATTGATAAGTAGAAATCAACCTGGAGTAACAGGCAAATATGGCCTTGGAGTACAGAATGAAGCAGGGCAAAGGCTAATAGAGTTTTGCCAAGACAACTCACTGGTCATAGCAAACACCCTCTTCCAACAACACAAGAGAAGACTCTACACATGGACATCACCAGATGGACAACACTGAAATCAAATTGATTATATTCTTTGCAGCCAAAGAAGGAGAAGCTCTATACAGTTATCAAACACAAGACCAGGAGCTGACTGTGGCTCAGATCATGAACTTCTTATTGCAAAATTCAGACTTAAATTGAAGAAAGTGGGGAAAACCACTAGACCATTCAGGTATGACCTAGTCAAATCCCTTGTAATTATACAGTGGAAGTGAGAAATAGATTTAAGGGACTAGATCTGATAGACTGCTTGAAGAACTATGGATGGAGGTCTGTGACATTGTACAGGAGGCAGGGATCAAGACCATCCCCAAGAAGAAAAAATGCAAAAAGGCAAAGTGGTTGTCTGAAGAGGCCTTACAAATAGCTGAGAAAAGAAGAGAAGCTAAAGGCAAAGGAGAAAAGGAAATATATACCCATTTGAATGCAGAGTTCCAAAGAATAGCAAGGAGAGATAAGAAAGCCTTCCTCAGTGATCAATACAAAGAAATAGAGGAAAAAAATAGAAGAGGAAAGACTAGAGATCTCATCAAGAAAATTAGATATACCAAGGAAACATTTCATGCAAAGATGGGCTCAATAAAGGACAGAAATGGTATGGACCTAACAGAAGCAGAATATATTAAGAAGAGGTGACAATAATATGTAGAAGAACAATATAAAAAAGATCTTCATAAGCCAGATAACCATGATGGTGTGATCACTCACCTAGAGCCAGACATCCTGGAATTTGAAATCAAGTGGGCCTTAGAAAGCATCACTATGAACAAACCTAGTGGAGGTGATGGAATTCCAGTTGAGCTATTTCAAATACCAAAAGAGGATGCTGTGAAAGTGCTGAACTCAATATGCCAGCAAATTTGGAAAACTCAGCAGTGGCCACAGGACTGAAAAAGGTCAGTTTTCATTCCAATCCCAAAGAAAGGCAATGACAAAGAATATTCAAACTACTGCACAATTGCACTCATCTCACACACTAGTGAAGTAATGCTCAACATTCTCCAAGCCAGGCTTCAATAGTACATGAACCGTGAACATCCAGATATTCAAGCTGGTTTTAGAAAAGGCAGAGGAACCAGAGATCAAATTGCCAACATCTGTTGGATCATCAAAAAAGCGAGAGTGTTCCAGAAAAACATCTGCTTTATTGACTGTGCCAAAGCCTTTGACTGTGTGGTTCACAACAAGCTGTGGAAAATTCTTCAAGAAATGGGAATACCAGACCACCTGACTTTCCTCCTGAGAAATCTGTATGCAGGTCAAGAAGCAACAGTTAGAACTGAACTAGTTCCAAATTGGGAAAGGAGTACGTCAAGGCTGTATGTTGTCACCCTGCTTATTTAACTTATATGCAGAGTACATCATGAGAAATGCTGGAATGGATGCAGCACAAGCTGGAATTAAGATTGCTGGGAGAAATATCAATAACCTCAGATACACAGATGATACCACTCTTATGGCAGAAAGCAAAGAACAAAAGAGACTCTTGACGAAAGTGAAAGAGTGAAAAAGTTGTCTTAGAGCTCAACGTTCAGAAAGCTAAGATCATGGCATCTGGTCCCATCATTTCATGGCAAACAGATGGGGAAACAGTGGGAACAGTGACAGACTTCATTTTGGGGGGCTCCAAAATCACACAGATGATGACTGCAGCCATGAAACTAAAAGACTCTTGCTCCTTGGAAGAAAAGTTATGAACAACCTAGACAGCATATTAAAAAGCAGGCATTACTTTGCCAACAAAGGTCCATCTAGTCAAAGCTCTGGTTTTTCTAGTAGTCATGTATAGGATGTGAGAGTTGGACTATCAAGAAAGCTGAGTGCCGAAGAACTGATGTTTTTGAACTGTGGTGTTGGAGAAGACTCTTGAAAGTCCCTTGGACTGCAAGGAGATCCAACCAGGCCACCCTAAAGGAAATCAGTCCTGAATATTCATTGGAAGGACTGATGCTGAAGCTGAAACTGCAATACTTTTGCCACCTGATGTGAAGAACTGACTCATTTGAAAAGACTCTGATGCTGGAAAGATTGAAGGTGGTAGGACAAGGGGACGAGAGAGGATGAGATGGTTGGATGGCATCACTGACTCAATGGACATGAGTTTGTGTAGGCTCTGGGAGTTGGTGATGGACAGGGAAGCCTGGCACACTGTAGTCCATGGGGTCGCGAAGAGTTGGACATGACTGAGTGATCTCAACTGAACTGATGATTTATAATTTTGAGCATCTTTACATATACCAGTTGGTCATCTGTATGTCTTTGGACTGTCCAGATCCTCTGCCCATTTTTTAAATTGCATTGTTTGTTTTTTTGATGTTGAGTTTTATGTGTTCTTAGTATAATTTGGATATTAACCCCTTATTGGATATGTTATTTGTAAATATCTTCTCCCATTCAGTAAGCTGCCTTTTTGTTTGTTGATAGTTTCCTTTGCTGTGCAAAAGTTTTTTAGTTTGATGAAATCCTATTTATTTTTGCTTTAGTTTCCCTTGCCTAAGGAGGCAGATCCAAAAAATATTACTAAGACCAATGTCAAAGAAATTACTGCTTATGTTTTCTTCTAGTTTTACGGTTTCAGGTCTTACATGTCATCTATGTTGAATTTATTTTTGTGAATGCTATGAGAGAGTAGTTCAGTTTGATTCTTTTGTATGTAGCTGTTTTCTTAACACCATTTATTAAAGAGCCTATATATTCCTCCTTGTATATTCTTGCCTCCTGTGTCATAGATTAATTGGCCATGTAAGTGTAGTTTCATTTCTGGTCTCACTATTCTGTTCCATGGATCTGTGTTTGTGCTAGTACCATACTGTCTTGATGATGGTATCTTTGTAGTATAGTTTGACATCAGGGAGCATAATATCTTCAGCTTTGCTCTTATTTTTCTAAAGATCAACTTGGCTTTTCAGAGACTTTTGTATTTCCATACAAATTTTATAATTATTTGTTATAGTTCTATGAAAAATGCCATTTGGTATTTTTATAGGGATTGCACTGAATCTATAGATTTGCCTTGGGTAATATGATCATTTTAGCCTCTGATTCTTCCAATCTGTGAGCACACTATACCTTTCCATTTGTTTGTGTTATCTTCAATTTCTGTTATTAACATCGTATAGCTTTTCAAGTACAGGTGTTACCTCAGTGGTTAGATTTATTTCTAGGTATTTTTTTTAATGCAGTTGTAGATGGCGCTGTTTTCTTAATTTGTTTTTCTGAGAGTTTGTTATTAGTGTATAGAAATGTAACAGATTTCTGTATATTAATTTTTTATCCTATAACTTTACTGCATTTGTTTATTCTAATAGTTCTTTGTGGCATCTTTAGGATTTTCCATATATGATATAATGACATCTGCAAACAGTGACAGTTTTACTTATTCCTCTCCAATTGCATTCCTCTTATTTCTTTTTCTTTGCTGACTGCTGTGGCCTAGGACTTTTAATACTATGCTGATTGAAAGTGGCAAAAGTAGTCACTCTTGTTCCTGACTTTAGAGAGAAATTTTACATCTTTTCACCATTTAGTATGATGTTGGCTGTGGATTTGTCATAATGGACTTTATTATGTTGAAATATGTTCCCTCCATATGCAGTTTGTTGAAAGCATTTTTTTTAATACCACATGGATGTTGAATGAAAAGCCCATTTCTAATCTGTACCCTGAATATGGGGAACATCCAAAGGGAGTAATTTGCCTTTAAGGTCTAAGGAACTTGTTTTCTTTAAAATGCACATACTTGGATTTATACACACACACATACTCACTCTCACAGTGGCTTGAGGATGCCATGTTGTTTCATTTATATATTGTTATTTAACAAACCATCCCAAAAGCTGAGTGACTTAAAACAAAATGATTTATTATTTTTTGCACTATTGTGGACCTGCTGGGTGCTGGTTCTACTGGTATCACCTGGGCTCATGCAAGCGAAAGGTCTCACCTGAGTTCATGAGCAGAAAGGTCCAAAATGCCCCCACTCATGTCTGGCAGGTGGTACTAGGTTCTCCTTCAGGTGGCCTTTCACCCTCCTGCAGGAGAGACTGGCTTCTTAAAAGATAGTCTCAGTGCAGCGTTTCCAAGTGATAGAGGCAGAAGCTGCGAGTCCTCTTAGGCTCTGTGCCCCTAAACTCATAGGATGCCCGTTCTGCGACCTGTTATTGGTCAAAACAAGTCACAAGTTCAGCCTAGATTCAAAGGGTAGAAAAATAGACTCCACTTCTTGATGAAAGGACCTGCAGAGAATCTGTAGCCAGATTTCATCCATCACACACATATATTAAAATATTCATTTAATACTGAAATATAGATAATATACAGCAAACCTAGAAAACATAGTCTAAATTTCCTTAACTGATCAAAAGAAAAAACATCTATTACTAAACTATTCTTCCAAATGCAGAAGTTTTCACTCTGTTTAAACCTAGAGAATGTTCTTTCGTTACTGTCATTCAGTTACTACGTCATGTCCAACTCTTTTCAACCCCGTGGACTGCAGCATGCCAGGTTTTCCTGTCCTTCACTGTCTTCCAGAATTTGCTCAGATTCATGTCCATTGAGTAAGTGATGCCATCTGATCATCTCATCCTCTGTCGCCACCTTCTCTTCCTGCCTTCAATCTTTCCTAGCATCAGGGTCTTTACCAATGAATCAGCTCTTCCCATCAGGTGGTCAAAGTACTGGTGCTTCAGCATCAGTCCTTCCAATGAATATTCAGAGTTAATTTCTTTTAGGATTGACTGGTTTGATCTCCTTGCTGTCCAAGGGACTCTCAGGAGTCTTCTCTAGCACCACAATTCAAAAGTATCAATTCTTCAGCCCTCAGCCTTGTTTATGGTCCAACTCTTACATCCATACTTGACTACTGGAAAACCATAGCTTTGACTATATGAACTTTTGTTGGCAAAGTTATGTCTCTGCTGCTTAATATGCTGTGTAGGTTTGTCATAATTTTCCTTCCAAGGAGCGAGGGTCTTTTAATTTCACAGTTGCAGTCACCATCCATAGTGACTTTGGAGACCAAGAAAATAAAATCTGTCACTGCTTCCACTTTTTCCCCTTCTATTTGTTCTTTTTTAATGCAAGAATGAAAGAGGTGAAATTGACTATATTTGGAGGGAATGATGAAACACAGACCTGAAAACTGTCTCCAGCAGGGAACATATTTTACTACTTAATGTATAACTGTGTAAGCCCCAGACAATTAAGAGTGGGTGAGATTTTTGTAGTTTGGGACTTATTAAGTACCATCTATTTCTAAATCAATTTTTAGTTGATGTGGAATATTGTGTTTTAGGAAGATAATTTGAAGGGCACAAAATAAAACTAAGAGGAATAGAAATGAGTACAACTTGAGGCAGCTGCAACAGGAGAGCAAATAGAGGGGATTCTGCCTCTGCCTAGGTGAAGCTGGGTATTAAGCAGATGTTGTTATTTGCATTAAGAGAGACTGAAAATGTCAGTTTTGCACCACAAATGCCTGGAAGAAAAAGAGGAAAGGGAACACAGTGAGAGTAGAAGAATATTAAATGCTAAAAAGTGCAATTTGTATAAAAGCTTTACTTCCAAGAAAAAATTCATATAATTTTGGAAGAAGGTGTTCTGGAACAACTGCTGTTTTATTCCCTAAAACCTAGCCTCAATATGGGAGACTGTAGTCAGATAAAGAAACATGTCCTAAAAATGATTTATACACTCAGGCATCAGGAAAGTCACTGATAAGAGAGAATATGTGATTTTCTTGAGCAGAAAATGACTGATGGACCCCAGCGATTCAAAGAGCATGCAGTTGGGACTTCCTTGGTGGTCCAGTGGTTAAGACTTTGACTTCCAAGGAGGTGTGGCTTTATACCTCTGTTCCTTGGTCAGGGAGCTGAGATTCCCCCATGCCTCAGGGTGAAAAAACCAAAACATAAAACAGAAGCAATATTGTAACAAATTCAATAAAGACTTTAAAAGTCTTTTAAAAAAACAAAGAGCACAGAATAAAATCAAGGACTCCTTGAGCCAGGCTGAAAACAAGAGAAAAACATAAGCCAGGTGAAAATAGTCTGATTTGAAGGGTGTGGGAGTTATCTGTACATGCAAGAACCTACCCACTCCCTCTTCACCACAGTCCTGGGAAAATGTTAACTGGCCTTCTGAAAAATGAGAAACGGGAAATAAAAGCCCTGTGACTTAACCAACCTGGACAAACCGCCAAAATGGGGCTGTTCATAGTGAGTTGCAAGGAATTCTGGGTAGGGAAGATTAAGAGCCTGTGGCTGCTTTGGGGTCTTGACCTTACTAGCTCTTTGACCTTGGGTGAGTCATATATTATCTCTGAACTTCAAGTTTTTATCTGTAAAATGGGAGCCTAAGGAAGTGTACACAGCATGCCTGGCAATCACTAAAGCCTGGGTACTTAAAAATACCTTCTCAGTAAATTCACGTTATCCCCTTTGGGAGGGTTAAGCTCCTGCTAGTTAGTCCCATTTCCTGTCTCCTGGCCAGTCCTAACATTGAAGCTCACATGAGACAGGCCCTGATTCAAACATAGCAGCTTCGGGACTCCCAGGGGTACTGGTGAATAGCTCTCCTTCTGGCTGGGATCCACCTGTCCCCAAGTGGCAAACCTCAGTATGGCTTCAATTTTTAGACATCTTGTTGCCTTAAGAGGCTCAGTAAATTTCCAAGTGTTGCCTGTGTTGCTGCATCTGTGTTTCACTCCAGATATAAAATGCTAACTTTTCAGATGTGCATTTTCCTTCCCAAGAAGCCTTTAAAAAGAATATAGATATTCATTCACTTGAGTGCTTTTTGCCAGGAGACAAGAGAGTGAAGGGAATAATCTGCTGAGTTTTATTTTGAAGCAAAGATAGTCTTTAGCAGTGGTTGAATTCACTTAATATTTCCTGAACATTTATTATGTGCTTGGCAGATACAAGTGCTCAGTTGAGACAAAAAAGTAAAATACAGTCCCTGTCCTTGAAGAGTTTATGGTCCAAAACTAGTATATTGTAATAATTACATTCAGGCCATAATGTAATAAGGATCACAAACCAAGTTGGGACAAGGTTAATCGGGGATTGTGAAGGGAGGGTAGCATTTTTTTTTGAGATTTTTATTATATCAACAACATTCTAATAAAAATAGTACCCTAAGAAGTAATGATTTTCCTTTTTCTGTGTTCCTTTGCACATCTTTATTCAAATGTATATGTGATTTTTTATAGTATCTTCACGGTACAGTTTTATGCTCTCATAAGCATTATGTGATAAGCATTTCCTTTTGCTAATAGTTTTCATCGTATTTTCCATCTGGTGGTGAAAGTAATCTCCTTTATAGGCCCCTGGTGTGTGATAGTTGGGCTGTTTCTCCCGTTTCTTTGCCGTTAGCAATTATGATGTAAGTATGAAAGTGAAAGTTGCTCAGTCTTGTCCGACTCTTTGCGACCCCCATGGACCAAACAGTCCATGGAATTTTCCAGGCCAAAATACTGGAGTGGGTAGTCTTTCCCTTCTCCTGGGGATCTTCCCAACCCAGGGATCGAACTCAGGTCTCCCGTATTGCAGGCAGATTCTTTACCAGCTGAGCCACAAGGAAGGGGTACCTTTATTATGCATGTAGCTTTTTTATTCTTTAGTATTGTTTCCTTTTTTAATATTAATTAATTAATTGGCTTTACCAGGTCTTTGCAGCTGTGCGGGGTTTTCTCTAGTTGCGGCGATCAGAGGCTGCTCTTAGTTGTGGTGTACGGGCTTCTCCTCGTGGTGACTTCTCTTGTTGCCCAGCACAGGCTGTAGGGCATGTGGGTTCAGCATTTACGGCTCCCGGGCTCTAGAGCATAGACTCCGTAGTTGTGGTACAGGGGCTTAGTTGCTCTATAGCATGTGGGGTCTTCCCCAACCAGGGGCCAATCCTCTGTCTCCTGAATTGACAGGCAGATTCTTTACGACTGAGGCACCAAGGAAGCCCAGTATCATTTTCTTTTGCTTAGCTCTGCAAAGTAGGATTGATGGGGGTCAACAGGCATTGAACATTTCTATTCCCCTTGAAATATATTGCTCCATTGTTCCTCCCAAAAAGCTTGGACCAATTTATACCATCACCAGCAATAGACTTACCCATTACATCAGAAGTGCCTCAGCACTGGGTGATTTTTGTTTTTTGAGGGTTTTTTTTTTTTTTTTTTTTTTTTGTAATCTGCTAACGTCATAGCCATGCCATGATGTCTTGTAATAAATTTTAATTTCCATTTCTCTCTGATAACTATGTTTCCCTATCCTTCCTGACTGTAACTCTTACCTGACTTACCTGTTCAGGTCAGAACAGCAAAGTTTCCACAGGCAGAGAGCCGGTGAGGGGGCACTTGGAGGAGAGCAAGCAACCTACTCAGGCAAAGATGTAGGAGACAGCCGCATTTGAAGGGACACAGACTTGTTGTTTGTTTCTGTTTTTCAGACTTTAAACTTTTTATTTTGTACTGGGGTATGGCTGATTAACAATGTTGTGGTAGTTTCCAGTGAACAGGGAAGGGACCCAGCCACACATATACCTGTATCCATTCTCCCCCAAAGGCCCTCCCATCCAGGCTGCCACTTAACACTGAGCAGAATTCCGTGTGCTATACATGAGGTCCTTGTTGCTTGTCTGTTTTGAATATAGCTGTGTGTACATGACCATCCTGAACTCCCTAACTGTCCCTTCCCTCCAGCAACTGCAAGTTCGTTTTCTAAGTCTGTGAGTCTCTTGGAACACAGACTTTCTGACCAGGGCTAGGGTGGACAAAAAAGAGAAGTGGCTAGGGATGAGGCTAGAAAGGAAAGTGGAGGCTAGCATGTACAAAAGTTGGTTTTGAATCCTAGAGGATATTTAGTTTAACTTGGACAATGTGCCTCATAGGAGTAAACAGCTGGGAGAGCCTCTGTCTCCTTTTACTCTGATGGGTCCATGGGCCCAGCAACCAGAACAGCCAGCTCCACGAGCCCCTCTTGCCAAACTCCTGCCTGCCTTGCTTCTTTTCCAGCCGGGGCCTGCAGGTTCCCACGGCTGTGCACACCTGCCCGCCTTCCTCCATCGTCAGTCCTACACTCCTGCTCCTAGAGCCAGGGCCCCTCCCATCCTTGGGTGCCATCTGACTCCTAGCGTGTGGTGTGGTTCAGTCCACTTCCAACTGGTCCTCTATCCTGGTTCAGCTCAGGATCCCATGCTGGACCCCCAGTTTGGCAGGCGCCCCCTACCCCCACCCCACCTTGGCCCCCTCCGGGATATTTTCTGTCTGTCTTCCAAGAGGGTTAAAGACCCCAGGACTGGGAGGGAGGTACCCACAGTCACAGTGTCTTTCGTCCTCTACTAGGAAAAAGCAAGGCAGCCTGCAATAGAGCTATAAAGGAGACAGATGTTGTCCTTTGAGAAAACACTTGGCCTTGGGTCCTGAGAACTGCGAAGTCCCAGGGGTGTGTTTCTGCCCCCACAGAGCTGATAGACAGGCCTTCTCAACAACCATATTTCTTCTGTCACATCCCCAGCCAGAGTCCCATGTGCTGCTGAAAGAGGCAAAAGCTGACAAATAGCACTGGCCACTTTCCCAGGCTCAGTCTTGGTAACCACAGGGAAGCTTCCAGAAGGTGTGGAGAAGGCCCTGGATCAGGAGTCCCAGACTGTGGGAGTGAGCCCTGCCAGGCTAGCTGGGCCTCTGGGGACCTGGAGGTGACACACGACTGCACAGTGAGTTTTGTGGAATCTTAGGTGACTGAGCTTCCAAGTATGAAAACCTCAGATGTCAAAATAAGGCTCTCTAAGCTGGCTCAGATGTTAAAGTGTCTGCCTGCAATGCAGGAGACCCGGGTTCGATCCCTGGGTTGGGAAGATCCCCTGGAGAAGGAAATGGCAACCCATGCCAGTACACTTGCCTGGAAAATCCCATGGACAGAGGAGCCTGGTAGGCTACAGTCCATGGAGTCACAAAGAGTCGGACAGGACTGAGAGACTTCAAACAATGTCCTGAGAGCACCTTCAACCCAAGTGTTACACTCCTGACTTTTTATAAGCTGGTTTTTTTTTTATAGAAAGTTCTTGGTTCCACCACTTATAGCTGTGTACTTTGGGAAATTTCTTTTCCCCACTAAACCTCATTTTCCTTATCTGTGAAATGGGAATAATGAAACCAATGCAAGGTATTCTGAGGATTAAATGAGATAATGTATATGAAATAATTAGTGCTTGAAGATGCTCCATAAATGGTAGTGTGATCATTTGGGTTACTTTGGCCAGCTGCCTGCCCTTGTACCTCTGTTGAGTATATCGGCTTGAACACCCATGAGGTTGCTGAGCATCTGACCCCAATCCCTGAAAGGCACCATGTGTCCAGGACTATGTCTTCCAGCCAGATCTGCAGCCCAGAGCTCCCTTTCAGAAATCTGGGGCTCAAAACATGTGTCTCCAGATGCCTACATGTGTTACAAGCATCTGTTCCTCCAGGGCAGACAGAGGAAAGACCAAACCCTGTATCCACGGCATGAGCTTCCCCATTAGCCAGGCCTTCATGGGAAGGATTGCACTCAGTGGTCCATGGGTGGGGGTTTCTCTGAAGGCATTGTGGCTTCCTCACTTGTTAGAGGTCTTGCAGAGGTGAATCCCAGCAGCATCTAACAGGCACTTAATGAGCACTGTCCTCTCTCCAGCCCCCAGAACCAGCACGATTGTCTCCAAATGTTCTCCCAAAGGGAATTTGGGGAATGCAAGTGTTCTATCCTTGGGTTCTCTGTGTAGTGAGCACCACTCTGTCTCTAAATGAAGATGATGGGAAATCCTGCCTACCACACCCCTATGGAAATAGCAGAGTGCTACACAAGTGTAAGGGATGACAGCTGTGATTTCTGGCAAGAGCCACATGCCCTGCAACCTCACCAGCCTTTGAAGACTATCCTCATGTAGCATGGTTTGATATTTTAGCAGATTTCATGGTTATCGGCGTGGGTTTTCAGTTCTTCCTTTCTTTCCAGACAAGACAGATTAAATCTCACCCTCATTAAGCTGGATACCCCCAGCAAGGGTCTGGCATAAGCCATGATGATAAGACCATTCGATTCTAAGCTTTTCCCCACACTCACCTGGTGCACAACCATCAGGAATTCTGCCTGCTCTGAAAAGTAGAAAAACAATTGCTTTTGATCCCAAACTACAATTTTCTCTCATATTGTAGGTGAGCAATTATTAACTTGGCTAACTTGACATTTAAAAACGTCTTAGTGCCTATTTTTTATTAACTAGATCTGACCAGACATAGTGAGGGAAAAGGTAATGCTTTGAACATTATCTTAGGGACCAGCTGGAGGAAAATAGAACAATTATATCAGCATGTGCTAAGTGCTTACCTCCATGAAATACTGCCTGCATTCTCTGTTTATCCTCACGCTGATGTAGGGAACTATTATTACCATTTTTTTTCAACAAATGAATCTCAGTGATTAGAATAATTTGTTTTTTCCCCTGACTTTTAACATGAAAAATAAATTAAACTTGTAAGTCCAGGTTTATTAATGCAGTGACTTTGGGAGCACTTTTCTCCCTACACCGAGTTAGGAGTTCTACTAAATGTGTTGGTTTCATGATTCTTATGCTTTCTCTGAATGTCTCCCATTTGTTCTTCTTGGGGCTGGCCCACTACTAGCATTCGCAGAGACCAAGGCAAGAACTTAAATGAGGGCTCCCTGGCCCACAGTTCATTCTGCTGCTCCCTACACCTTTGTCTCTGTTTCTCATGACAGAGGGCCTTGCAGGCATGGGTACAGACAGCCCTGTCCAGACTTCATTGGCATGCTCCCACCACAGCCCCCTTGGCCCCTGTAGGGCCCTCCTTTGGTAGGATGGATCTGTATAAGAGTTCATTAATGGCCCTAGAAATGAGGTCAGGTCATTTCAGCAGAGTTCCAGGGCCCTTGGGACCCAGAGCCTGGATGTGGAAGGTCCTCCTTGTCCTCGGCTCCCCCTGGCTCCTTGATGTCACTCTAGGGATAGGGCCCAGCGACAGGAAGGCCTGAGCAGATGGTCCTGAAAGCGGAAGGTGTGGGACAGGCACCTTGACCACCCTGATCTAGGGATAATACTGTCTTTGTGTTTAGTGCTGGGTGACAGTGCCAACCCATGTCGGCTGGGAAGCTGAGAAGCTCTGGCTGCCCTGGACCCAGAGGACCAGTAAGCACATCTCTGGACCCAGTGACAGACCCCAAAGTGGAACTCAGAGGGACTGATCCCCCTCCTTACCTAAAAATTCTTCCTCTGTTGCCGAAACTTTGTTCTGTGTTTTGTTTTCAAAATTATTTCTTTTGCCAAATTAATTTTTTATTGTAGTATAGTTGATTTACAACATTGTGTTAATTTCTGCTGTATAACAAAATGATTCAGTTATACATATATACATATTCTTTTTAAATATTCTTTTCCATCATGATTTGCCTTTGGATATTGAATAAAGTTTCTGTGATATACAGTAGGATTTTGTTGTTTAGCCATTCTATATATAAAAATTTACATCTGCTAACCCCAATCTCCCACTCTATGCCTTCCCAACCCCCTCCCTCTTAGCAATCACAGGTCTGTTCTCTATGTCCATGATTCTGTTTCTCTTTCATAGATATGTTCTTTCTGTCATATTAAAGATTCCATATATGTGATATTGTATGTTATTTGTCTTTCTCTTTCTGACTTCACTTCCATGGGATCGCAAAGAGTCAGACATGACTGAGCAACTAAACTGAACTGAACTTCTGACTTCACTTAGTATAATAATCTCTAGTTATGTTCGTGTTGCTGCAAATGGCATTATTTTGTCCTTTTTATGGCTGGGTAGTATTCCATTGTGCATACGTACCACATCTTCTTTTTCCATTTATCTGTTGATGAAAATTTAGGTTGTTTCCATGTCTTGGCTGTTGTGAATAGCACTGCTATGAATGTAGAGGTGCATGTATCTTTTTGCATTATGGTTTTCTCTGGGTGTGTGCCTAGGAATGGAATTGCTAGATCATATGGTGACTCTATTTTTAGTTTTCAGAGGAACCTCCATACTGTTTTCCACAGTGGTTGCACCAACTTCTATTCCCACCAACAGGGTAGGAGAGTTCCGTTTCAAAATGATTTTTTAAGTCAAAATTCCATGGTTCTTACTTTACATTCATAAGGCAATTCAGTTAGAAAATCTCAAAGCAACTGGGAACAATTTTGCAAATGGACAAATCAGTTACCAGAGAGGCTCTCCATTCAGAGGTTTGAGAGAGGGACAAGTGGCCTTGATGCTAGATGTCCCTATTTTCAGCTTCTGATGACAAGGCGTCAGTCTCTCAGAAAGACAGTGCAGTAACTTGCATGTGTAGGTACATGGTGTGCTCTGGGTCTGGAATACTTACACATGAAAGAACGAAGCAGATCTGGGATTTATAAGGGCTGGAATTTCCAAGAGAATATAAGCCCTTTTGCTTTGAG
Organism: Muntiacus reevesi; assembly: GCF_963930625.1. NCBI lineage: Eukaryota > Metazoa > Chordata > Mammalia > Artiodactyla > Cervidae > Muntiacus > Muntiacus reevesi. The sequence goes on along the minus strand of NC_089255.1, from coordinate 45,153,881 downwards.
GAGAACCAGTGTATGAACATGGAAGGAAGCTAGAGTTTTCCAAAGGGAGAAGCCTCAGCCATCAGTTGAGGGAAATGAAGATGGGGTTTCAAAAAGAGGGTGAGAACTCTTAAATTACAGAAAAATAGAATTTTCTTTTTTAGATACCCAAGGTTGCAGCCTGAGAAACATAATACCCACACATGTGTTATCTGATTTATCCTCTCAACCAGCCCTGCAAGATTAGTACCATCCCTATTTTACAGAAGGGAAAACCAAATCTTAGAGAAGTTAAATGACTTAAGATTTAACCTGACAGCTTCTCAGGTTTAGAACTGAGGTTTGAACCCAGAGTCCAAAGCTGACACCTTGTCAGGACTCCAAATTCCCTTGTAAGTGGGGTTTGTTTCAGCACTTCTAAAAGAGGTTCACACATTTGCTAACTACGAGGCTGGTTGGCTTTTAAGGACTAAATTATGCTTTTGAGTTGAGGGTAGGAGAGATAGAAATGGGATGAATGGGAGAAAATAAAGGGAAAGAAGTGACCCTCCTGCTCCCACCCATCTCTCTTTCCCTTTTTGGAGAAGGGGCTTGTCTGATGTGCTCTCTCTCTTCAGTACAGTTTGATCTAGCTGTGTCTCCCGCTCTACCTTGATTCCTGGCAAGCCAGTGTTTGGGGGCCTGATTTGGGAAGGCTTGAGTTGACAGGATCTCCAGTATTCTTGCCTAGAGAATCCTGTGGACAGAGGAGCCTGGTGGGCTGCTGTCCACGGGGTCGCACAGAGTTGGATATGACTGAAGTGACTTTGCATGCATGCATGCACTGGAGAAGGAAATGGCAACCCACTCCAGTGTTCTTGCCTGGAGAATCCCAGGGACAGAGGAGCCTGGTGGGCTGCCGTCTATGGGGTCGCACAGAAGTCGGACACAACTGAAGTGACTTAGCAGCAGCAGGAGCAGCAGCAAGTTGACAGGATAGGCCATGGTTTCATGTAATGGGATGTCTGTTATTGCCACAGTGTCCTCCTGAGGGACTGTGATGTGCCTTGATGGTAATTTCCCCTGAAGGCAAATGAGCTATGCGGTCTCAGTTACTCCTGAATAGAACCAAGGAATCACAGATGAAGCTACTGCCCAACCCAGGATGTTAGTTACTACTTATTGTATGAGTGAGTGAGTGGGTGGATGGATAGATGGGTGAAGGATGAATGGTAGGTGAAGGGAAAAATAGAATGATAGATGATAGATAAAGGAATTGTTTCTTTGGGAGCTCTACCTTTTTCTTACTCTCTTCTACATATAGTGGCTTACATCACTTCTTTCTATGCTTGGGGTCACTCAGAGATGCATCTAGGACTGTATTGAAAAGCAGGTCTCCACTCTGTCATAGACTGTTCTCTCCATTTGAATTCATAGGATTCAAAGGAGATTCCAGTGATTAAAGAGCAACAATATTCCTTGTGGCAAAAACTTAGGTTGTTTATACAAAAATAAAAAGGATGAGTGAGACTATGGAAACTGGAAATCTTTGCTTATTGTTAGTGATAGGAGAGTTTCATGTTTACTCAACACTTTCTTTCTCCTGCTGCCAGAGTTACTGAGTCCGTCTTCCCTGTTTTCATGTTTTGGCCTGTTATTTGCTCTCCAGGGTAGTTAACTAATTTCTCCTTACTCCTTTTCTGCACCTTCCATTCTGGTTGAACTAAATGACATGGGTCTGACTTTTCTACTTCTCTGAGAGGCAGGTTTGAAAATCTCAAAGAATAGTTGTGAATTTTTCTGTAATTCCTTGCAGTTCTATCAGTTTTTGCTTCATGTATTTCGAAGCTCTCTTATAAGATATACAAAGATTATTATTATCATTTAGAGGATTATGTTGTCTTAATGAATTGACCCCTTTGTCATTATGAAATTAGCCTCTCTATTCCTGGTAATATTGTTTCTCTGAAATTTACTTTGTCTGGTATTAATAAAAGCACTCCAGTTTTCTTCTGACTAATGTTAGCATGGTATATTATTTTCTATCCTTTTAACCTACTTGTATTTCTTTGGGACCCCTTGGACTATAGCTTACCAGGCTTCTCTATCCATGGAATTTTCCAGGCTAGAGTACTAGAGTGGGTTGCCATTTCCTTCTCTAGGGGATCTTCCCAACCCAGGGATCGAACCCGGGTCTCCCACATTGCAGGCAGACGCTTTACCATCTGAGCCACCAGGGAAGCCCTAATTATAAGATATACAAAGATTATTATTATCATTCAGATGATTATGTCATCTTAATGAATTGACCCCTTTGTCATTATGAAATTACCCTCTCTACTCCTGGTAATATTGTTTCTCTGAAATTTACTTTGTATGGTATTAATAAAACCACTCGTTTTCTTTTGACTAATGTTAGCATGGTATATTATTTTCTATCCTTTTAACCTACTTGTATTTTTGTATTTAAAGTGTTTTCCTTATAGGATCTTGCCTCGTTTGTATATAATTTTATTTATTTATTTTTGGCTGTGCTGGGTCTTTGTTGCTGCTTGGGCTTTTCTCTAGTTGTGGCAAGCAGGGGTTACTTTCTAGTTGCCATGCGCAGACTTCTCACTACAGTGGCTTCTCTTGTTGAGGAGCACGGGCTCTAGGGCACTCGGGCTTCAGTAGTTGAGGCACATGGGTTCAGTGGTTGTGGCTCCCAGGGTCTAGAGCACAGGCTCAATAGTTGTGACATGCAAGCTCAGTTGCTCCACGGCATACAGGATCTTCCTGGATCAGGGATCCAACTCGTGTTTCCTGCATTGGCAGGCGGATTCTTTACCACTAAGCCACCAGGGAAACCTGGGTCTTGCTTTTATATCCAAAATGACTATCTCTATTTTAATTTGGAATGTTTTGCCTTTTTTAATGTGTTGTGATTTTGGATATGGTGAGCTTTAATTCCACTGCCTTGCTGTTTTCTATTTTTGCCATCTATTTTTTGGTTCATTTTGCCATCTTATTCTGACTCTTTATGGATTAATTGGGTATATTTCATTATTTCATTTTATCTCTATTGTTGACTTACTAGCTGTAACTTTTTATTGTGCTACTTTAGTGGTTGTTTTAATTTATCATGGTTTACCTTCAAGAGATATTATGCCACTTCATGTAAAATATGAGAACCTTTTAATAGCTATTTCTATTTCTCCTCTTCCAGCCTTTGTTATTGTTGTCATACATTTACTCCTACATAAGTAAATTGTTTTTATTTTGTTTTGAATAGTCAATTACCTTTTAAAGAGATTTAGAAAAGAAAAGATCTTTAAATTATCTATCTAGGAAATTTCCTGGAGGTCCAGTGGTTAGGACTCAGCACGTCCACTGCAAGGGGCACAGATTTGATCCTGGTCAGGGAACTAAGATCCCACAAGCCACATGACATGACCGAAAAAACATTACCCATGTAGTGTAATTTCTGACACTATTCCTTTATGTAGACCTAGATTCCCTCTGCTATCATTTTCCCTCTGCTTGTCAGACTTCCAATAACATTCCTGATAGAATAAGTGGTGGTGGTGGTATAGTCGCTAAGTCGTGTCTAACTCTTGTGACCCCATGGATTGTAGCTTGCCAGGCTCCTCTGTCCATGGGATTCTCCAGGCAAGAATACTGGAGTGGCTTGCCATTTCCTTCTCCATGGGATCTTCCTGACCCAGGGATCAAACCTGGGTCTCCTGAATTGCAGGCAGACACTTTACCCTCTAAGCCACCAGGGACTGGTGGTGAATTCTTTAGTTTTTATATATCAGAAAAAGTATGTCCCTAACTCCCTTTTTTTCCTCTTATAATTCCTTTAAAAAAAATATTTTGTTTTTTTAGAGCAGTTTTAGGTTCACATCAAAACTAAGAGAAAAGTACAGAGATTTTCCATGTACTCCTTGCCTCCACATGCACATAGTGTCCCCCATTATCAGCACCCTCAATAAAATGGTACGTTTGTTGCAATTGATAAACCTGCACTGACACATCATAATCACCCAAAGCCCACATTTCACCTTAGGGTTCATTCAGGGTGATGCACGTTGTATAGTTTTAGACAAATGCATGATGATAAGTATCCACCATTATGGTGGTTTAGTCTCTAGGTCATGTCCAGCTCTTGAGACCCCATGGACTGTAGCCTGCTAGGCTTCTCTGTCCATTTCCCAGGTACGAATACTGAAGTGGGTTGCCATTTCCTTCTCCAGGGGATCTTCCTGAGCCAAGGATCAAACCCAGGTCTCCTATGTTGCAGGCAGATTCTTTACTAACTGAGCCACGCGGGAAGGCCCATCCACCATTATAGTATCATATAAAGTATTTTCACTGTTCTCAAAACCCTCTGTACTCTGCTTATTGTTTCTTTACCCCTTCCCCCACCTGACAATCACTGATCTCTTTACTATCTTTGTAGTTTTTCCTTTTCCAGAAAGTCACGGTTGGAATTATATAGTCCATAGCCTTTTCACACTGGCTTCATTCACTCAGTAATATTTTAATTTTTTTTATGCCTCAATATCCTGTTTCTTTTTAGCACTGAATAATATTACATTGTCTACAGGTACCACAGTTTATCCGTTCATCTTTTGAAGGATATCTTGATTGCTTCCAAGTTTTGACAGTTATGAATAAAGCTATTAAAACATCCATGTGGAAGGTTTTGAGGACATAAGTTTTCAACGCCTTTGGGTAAATACCAAGTGTATGACTGCTAGATCATGTGGTAAGAGTATGTTTGGTTTTGTAAGAAACCACCAAACTGTCTTCCAAAGTACATCCAAATAGGATGTACTATTTTACATCCTACTTGAATGAGAGTTCCTGCTGTCCTCATTCTCACCAACATTTGGTGTCATCAGCCTTCCAGATTTTGGCCATTCTAATAAGTGCATAGAGATATCTCATTGTTTTAATTTACATTTTGCAGTTGACATGAAATGTGGAACAGTTTTTCATATGCTTATTTGCCATCTGTATAACTTATTCGGTGAGGTATATGTTAAGGTCTTTGACCCACTTTTTAATTGAATTGTTTATTTTCATATTATTGAGTTTTCAGTGTTTTTCTGTATATTTTGGATAACAGCCCTTAACAAGTTGTGTCTTTTGGAAATATTTTCTCCCTGTTTGTGGCTTGTCTTCTTATTCTCTTGACCATCTTCATTTTTGAAAGATATTTTCATTGGGTATAGAAGTCTAGTTTGACTGTTTTTCTTTCTTTTTAGTACTTTAAAGATATCATTCTACTGTCTTCTAGCTTACTTTGTTTCTGACAAGAAATCTGTCATTTTTATTTCTGTTTCTCTATAATAATATATCTTTTTTCTCAGCTTCTTTTGATTTTCTCTTTATCACTGGCTTTAAGCAACTTGACTATGGTATGTCTTAGTGATGTTTTCTTCATGTTTTTGTGCTTGAGATTTATTGAGCTTCTTTCGATCTGTGAGTTTATAATTTTCACCAAATTTATAACATTTTTGGCCATTACTTCCTCAAATGTTATTTTTGGCCCCCTGCCCACTTCCCATTTCAGGGACTCCAATCTCTACCTTACATGAGTGTTAAAATTATCTCACAGTTCACTGATATCCCCATTTTTTAGTCTTGCTGTAAGTTTAATTTTGGATTGTTTCTGTTGCTATTATCTTCATGTTCACTGTTCTTTTTTTCTGCAATGTAAAATCTATTAATATTAGCAAGTGCATTTTTCATCTTGGACATCACCATTTTCATCTCTAAAAGTTCAGTTTATTTTATATCTTTCATGTGTCTATATATTATGTTGAGTCTTTCCTCCATCTTCTTGAAATATGGAATGTAGTTATAATAACTTAAAAATATTATTGTATGTGAATTCTATCATCTGTATTCTTCAAGGCTTTGATGATTTTTTATTGATTTTTCTCCTCATTCTGAATTGTATTTTTCTGCATTTTTGCATGCCTGGTACTTTTTGTTGGGATGCCAAACATTTTGAGTTTTACTTTGTTGGATGTTGAATATTTTTGTATTCATGTAAATATTCTTGAGCTTTGTGCTGGAATGCAGTTAAGTTACTTGGAAACAGTATTGTAGGGGAGCAAAACTCGCCACCCAAAATGTCTCTTTGGCATGTGAACTGTTTTGAACAAAAACAATCAAGGCCCAAAAGACTCAGAAAGAAATTTTGACCCCTCCCTGAGCTCCCTAAAAACTTTTAGATAAAGGGTCTGTTTCTGGATGAGAGCCATCACCAGAGATCTCTGCAAAGACATGGGCTAGGATGGTAGGAAAAACTCTAGGCAGGGCCTAAAGACCAGTGTTCCATTATCTCTGCATGGCTTTTCCAAACAGTTGCTTTTTCTTCTTCATTGTCAGTTGCCTACTTCCCCTCTGCAGTCTTAAACCACTGCTCCCAACATCCTCTTTTGTCTTTAGCTGAAGATGGTATTTAAGGTGAGGGCTTAGGCTATTTCTGTGAATTACTCAGTTTTCCTGGGTCTCTCCCATATACCCATGTTACTAAACTTTCATTTAATTTTTCTCCTCTTAATCTGTCTCATGTCAGTTTAATTCTTAAACAAACCAGAAGAACCTAAAAGTGGAGGAAAATCTCTTACTCTCCAACAGTTTGTTAATTTCAGGTCTTATATTTCAGTTTTATTAGGCCAGGTCAGAGTTGATTTAATTTAGAGTTCATTTTTTCCCCCAAGGCAAGACCCTCCTTGGTGCTCTAATCAGTGCCTCCTGAATTGTGAGATTTTCTACTCTGGCTGTGGGGAGCAGGCATTGTTCTTGGCACCATGAGTGCGGAACCCTGTTCCCTCAAATCCTGTTGGGTGGTTCTTTCTTTGGTTTAAGCATAAGTCTTCACATGCCAGGGCTGGTCAATACTCAGATGAATACTCAGGAAGGACCCTCTGCAGATCTTCAGAATTCTCCTTGTGTGCAGCTCTCTCCTCTGCTGCTCTGCCCTATGAACTGTAGATGCCATGGCTGCCCTGCACCCTATCTCTGCTCACCCAACACAGGGAGACTCCCAGGTTCTGCTTGGGTTCCCTGCCGTATGTCACAGATGGAAAACTTTCTCCAGGCAATGAGCTAAGTAATTGTAGGGCTCACCTCATGTGTTCCCATTGTTTCCAGTATTTCATCCATCTTTTTCATTGTTTTGAATGAGAGGATAAATTCAATCTTTGTTATACCATCATGAATAGAAACAAGTTCTTTAACTGATGCTAGAAGTCCCTTTGCACTGATGGGAATGAACAGAAGACCTTCCCACATGGTGGTCCATGGCAATAAATCCTCAAAGCAAGTCTGTCTGCTTGGGGACTCAAGTACAAACCCACCTGACTTGGGCAGTTTTTATAGACAAATGTTATAGTATCTTCAAACTGACAGTCAAACATTGTGTCTAGAACAACAGAAAAGTTGACATTTAAAGACAGACCTACTCCTATAAGACCACACTGGTCTTTATCTTTCCCCAAGAAAATAGTGAGGTGTAACCTGGAATTGACATTACTCCCGAAAGCCATCAGTGGTGAATCCCTAGACCTTTAGTAGTATAATATCCCACACTTATAATATCTTAATGGTTTAGCCCACAGGTTACTTCCTTCTGTAGACCATCTCTTTTTACCCTATTCTATTGGCAGTAGTCAAAAAGAACCATGGATCTTTTGCTTTGATATTCTATAGCCCCCCAATCAGACTTATTCTCTAGAGCCTGATACTCAGTGTGAGGTCCATGGAGCAGCGGCAGCACCTACAAGCTTACAAATACAGAATTTCAAGTCCTAATCTAGACTTACCAGATCAGAATCTACAATACAGCAAGATCTCCAGGGGATTTGTGTGCACATTAAATTTTGAGAACCTCTGCTCTAGAGGAAGTGTTCTGAAGATTTGTCTGCGATGAAATATATGTTATAGAACATTTTCAATATGAAGCTGTCTTCCCAATATATTCCTATCCTCAATCTTAACTTCCAACTCTTGGTCTAACCTCTAGTAAACTTGAAGATGTGTAACCCTGTTTTCCGAGAACTTGGCCTCCAGGTATTTATCTTAAAACTCCCACGGCGTATATGAAAGGAAACTGGTACAAAAAGGCCTAGTGCAGCATAGTGTGCAGTAGCAAAAGATTGCAGATAACTGGGATGTCCATTAATGGGAGAATGGATGTGTACCCTGAGATACATTCACTGTCTTGGTGTGAGTTCCCTCCAGAGCAGAGCCTGAGACAGGACACAAGTACAAGGAGTTTGTGTGGGAGGTGATACCAGATTTGTGACAGAGGAACAGAGGTGTGCTCTTGTGGTGCACGTGGACACACTGCCCAGAGCTCCCTTTAGGAAGGTCTTGCAGCCCTGGTGAGGAATCTGCCTGCAATGCCAGAGACCTGAGTTTGAACCCTGGGTCAGGAAGATCCCTTGGAGAAGGGCATGGCAACCCACTCCAGTATTCTTGCCTGGAGAATTCCATGGACAGAGGAGCCTGTCAGGCTACAGTCCATGGGGTCACAAAAAGTCAGACATGACTGAGCAACTTTCACTTTCACTTGCTGCCCAGCAGCTGGGGCCAGGTCCTCCAGCCGTTATCTGCTTCAGCGTCTGCCTCAGCTATCTGAGCAGCCTGGCCCAAGGTCACATCCTCCCCAGGGGAGCCCAGAGCCAGGGACTGAGTGAGTCAGAGGTCTTGAGACCCAGCCCTTTGGGGCTTCCATGAGCTATTCTGCAGGCCACCACTCCCTCCCTCCCAGGTCCCCCTGCGGGGTGGGCCAAGGCTTCAAGGCCCACACTGCAGTTCTGTTTTTCCCTCTGCCTGATCCTGCTTCCTCCCCACTTCCTTTTGCAGGTGTTGATTCCTAATAAACACCTTGTGCCCCAAGTTCTGGGTCAGCATCAGCTTCTGGAGAAGAGGGCCTAAGGCAATGACCAAACCAGTCACTACTGTGGGCAGCCACCCAGACCTGAATCCTACCCAGAAACTCCCAGAAACAATGTAAAGGTTCTAAGATGTGAGGTGATGGCAGTGGGGAGCCAGGCCTGTGGGCAGGGAAATGGGGATCATGGAGAGAATGGACATGGGTAAGACACCAACAGGGATGCTCCATTCATACACAGGAATAGTAAACAGCAGCAAAAAATGAAAAAACAACTTGTACCAATATGGACAATTCTCATAAAAAGTATATTGAGCAAAACAAGCAAGTTGCAGAAATTTATAGACAAGTTTCAAACATGCAAAACAAGAGCAAATATTTTTGAGAGCTTTATATACATAGTGGAAGCTGAAAAATATGAACAGTAAATTCAGGAGAGTCATGACGCTGACAGGGTGGAACAGGGAGATGAAATTAGGAAAGTGTACACTGTACACCTATAAAGCTGTATTTTAAGTGTTTTGTTTTTATACTGGGTAGTAGGTACACATATGGTCATTGCATTATTTTCTAAATTTTTCATATGTCTGAAAAATTTTCAAATTAAAAAATGTTAATAACCAAATTCAAATCTTACTAAAAGAATTCAAAAGATCTGAAAGAAAGACATAACAGCTGTTGTGCAGGAAATGACTTATTTTACTTGTGTTATAGTTAAAAATATATTAAGAATCTTTTTAAATTTAAAAACACATCCATGGAATGGGCACAAGAAAATGTGATAGGAACTACTATTGGATAATACAAATACTTTCAACTTTATACCTTCTTTATTGCTTGAAATTTTTTTAATGTGAGCAAAAATCGCTTAAAAGTAAATAAAAGCACCTCTTCCCTAGCAGCTCAGCAGTTAAAGAATCCACCTGCGATACAGGAAACCCCCAGTTCGAGCCCTGGGTCAGGAAGATTCCGTGGAGAAGGGATAGGCTACCCCACTCCAATATTCTTGGGTTTCCCTGGTAAAGAATCCACCTGCAATGTGGAAGACCTGGGTTTGATCCCTGGGTTGGGGAGATCTCCCGGAGAAGGGGAATGGCTACTCACTCCAGTATTCTTGCCTTAAGAATTTCATGGGCAGAAGAGACTGGCAAGCCCCAGTCCATGGGGTCGCAAAGACTGAGCAACTTTCCCTTTCTTGGTTCTATCAGCCTAACAGTGCTGTTTACATTTTCAGTAATTCTTTCCCAGGCTTTGCCCACATACACATATACTGTGCTTAGTTGTAATCACACTGCACATGTACTTGATGCTCTGCTATTTTCACTTAATCATACACGATAATATTTATAAATGTTTATCTGTTTCTGTATAAACTAGGTAATCATCATTGCAATGGCTGTGTAATGTCCACTTGTGTTGATGCGCAGTGGGCCACAGGAGTTCCTTATTTTGGACATTGACGTTGTTTCTAAATAGATTGAAATAACTTCATGATAAATATACTCATGGAAGTTTTGTTTATGTTAAATATAACTTCAGCAGAATCCCAGGGGTGCAATTAGTAAGTCAGGGGGCATGACTGTCTGCGTGGCCTTTGCCACGTAACACATAGAGCTTTCCCTTGGACAATGGCTGTTTACTTAAATCCCTGGGTCCTCCCAAACGCTTGGGAATCTTCATTTTAGAAATAATCTATTTGGGGCTTGTTTTTGTTTTACTGGGTTGTGGGGAGGCTAAAGAAGACAGCGGGGAGAATATGAGCCAACCCCAGTTTGCCCAAAGAAATGTCTATTTTCTCAGGGGCATGAAGAATTTAGGAGTCAGGCTGACCTCATTTCTAATCCTGACTGCCAGTAGCCAGGTGGATGACCTTGGCAAAGTGGTTGGCCGTCTCTAAGACTCAGTTTCTTCCTCTCTGAACAGAGGTATCAGCTGTCTCTCCCTCTCAGGGCTGCTCCAACAGTGAGGTGAGAAAAGGCACCTTGATGTTGGATGTAGTCCTTCACCCCAGGCTGAGTGCTCTGTGAATGTGAGCTGATTCTGAGCTCTATAAAAATGCTCCACCCACACGCAGACTGCGCCCCAAGGGCAGAGCGCAGCTGTGCTGAGGCAAAGACTGAGAAAGCCAAACCTGCAAAGCTTCCTGGTGACGGAGTAGAGTCCTGGATGAGGGTCTGATATTTTCGATGGCTCTGATGCTGGTGAATTAAGTGATCAAAGTGATCATCTCTTTTAGTCCCCAGAAGAGAAGAAAGTGGTGTGCACTGAGCACCTATTACGTCCCAGGTGTTTCACAGGCATTTTCTCCCTCAGGCCTCCCTGCAGAATCTTCTAGGTGACCTCCTAGAAGGTCCTCCTAGAAGGTTTCTTGATCCTCCTAGCCCTGACCCACAAGCTGGGGAACTGCAGTGACCTGTATGTAATGTTTCCTCGTGTGTAAAATGGGGTTGACTATCATGCCGGGAAGACACCATTTCTGTAAAGGGCCTGGCACATAGGCACCCAGGGGTAGCTTATCATCGGAAACTTGCCCTTGTGCGATCAGGCACAGCTGGAAAGTAACAGTGCTGGCACTGGGGCCAGGTCTCCTGCCTCCAAAGCCCACATTCTTTCCAGCACATCACGTTTTATTTCTTTGCAAACACTATAGTCTGTGTGATACAAATTACTTGAGAAATCCTCTTATGATGATTCAAATCAAGGATTCTTCTGGGCTTCTTGTATTCTGTTCAGAGTGTTCTATAATCAGGAAATCCATCTCTAGTCATTTCTGAAAATTTCCTTTTTTCTTGATAAGTTTAAAAAGGATGGGGACCGCCTCAACATTGTAAAGCAATTATACTCCAATTTAAAAAAAGAAAGAAAGAAAAAAAAAAAGAAGGATGCAGTCTCCTAAATGTAAGAAAATTTCCCAGAAATCAGAGCAGCCAGCCAAGAACAGCAGTGCAGTCACCTGGAACTTTCCCCGCCTTTTCCTGGATGGCGGCATTCCCTGGAATTACGAGACACTCACAAGAGGGGAAGTATGTTCAGAGAAAAGGGAAACCTCATTTTAGAGCCTTGGGATGTTCACTATACCTTGTCGAACCAGTTTGGCTAATCGATAGGGAAACTGAGGCCCAGTCAGTCACATTGGTCATGACTGCTCTGTGCTTTCGTGTCTGAAATGAAATTACTAACCACACTTGGGTTTCTGGTAAACAGTGTTTAAGGTTTAGCATCAATATGAGCGATCATATATGAGCACATCTCTGGTTGTATGGTTAAATTACCACCTTTCTAAAGTAATCGCTGCCTGAAATACATTGTGGCTGGAGCAGTCCATTGCACGTGAAATGACCATGGGCTCCAGAGGCGTGCAGACATCTGAATTAGGGGAAAGATGTTCCACTTGTGAAGATGCAAGCAAACTTCATGTATTTCATCTTTCTGGTGTGTGCATGCATGCTCAGTCACTTTGTCATGTCCAGTTCTTTGCGACGCTGTGGACTGTAGCCCACCAGGTTCCTCTGTCCATGGGATTCTCTAGGCAAGAATACTGGAGAGGGTTGCTGTTTCTTCCTTCAAGGAATCTTCCCAACTCAGGGATCAAACCCATGTCTCCTGAGTCTGCAGCATTGACAGGCAGATTCTTTACCACTGAGCCACGTGGGAAGCCCATCTTTTTGGTACCAGACTCAATACCAGTCAGATAATTCCTCTTTGTTGTGGTCCTCATGTGAGGGGTTTGATCCATCATACTAGGTTTTATCAGCCTGCTAGACCAGAGTAGGTGTTGCTTAGTAGGGGAAGACTAGGCTTAAAGAACTACCTGCCCATAGTAGGTACCATTCTTTCTTCTTAACCTCTGTCCTGTTCTCTAGAAGAATGCAGTAGTATTTCCCTGCATCCAGTCCTATGACTTTCAATACAGACTATAAGCTGATGCCTCCCCATTTGAGCCTGCAACCCCAGTTTCTCCCTTGAGCTCCAAGATTCATTTATATAACCGTCTACTCATGAATTTCTGCTCATGGACATCCAATAACCAACAGACCCCAAACAGAACTTCCCATTCCCTGCCTCCAAGCCTGCTTTCCACCCCTCATCTGCCTCTTCTCTGTAGAACCATCTGTTTTCACCCACCTGTTCAGGCCAGAGACCCGGGAGTGCCACCTTCTCTTCCTTCTCATTCCACACTTAATCCATCAGCTAGTTCTCCCAGCTTTCCCTGCAAAATATATCTAGAACCTGACCATTTCTCACCACATATACTATTTCCACCTTGTCCTGGCACCCTTTTTACCAGAACCTATGAATCCCTGTATCCAAATAATGTTCTTAAATACCTAAAATAAAGTACTGAGGATTACAAAGGAAATCAATCATATTGAAATGCAGTTATCAAAATATTTTAAAGAATAAACTTGATATATGAATATATGTGCTTTATTATTACCACATGAAATGAAAAGAGCTGGTGACAAGTCTAATAACTATTATAATTCCAAGGTAGTGATGAATACAGACAATGTTTCTAGACCTGCAGTAACTATATATAATGTGAAATGAAAACATTGGTAGTGTTGACAAAGTCACAGGCAATGCTCATATTAATGTGATTTGTTGCCTACATTGATAAATGAAGGGAAGGTTAAATTTAGTTGAAGGGTAATGAAAATAAAGATATATATTCTGTCACTGTTCCCGCCCCCATCTCAGTGCATGAACTCCCTGAGTCCCGGATGAGAACATCTGACGTCTACACTGCCAGTGTCTCTGACTTGGAGATGTGTAGGAGCCTCCAGGCTCTAACCTGGGCCCCTCTGTCCACTGCAGTCTACAAAGCAGTTCCAGGGATCCCCCTCCTTGTGCGTCATGTTAGATCACTGCTCAGCTTCAAACATTTCAACATCCTATCACAAAAAATAAAGCCCAAAGTCTCTGCCACAGCTGGTGAGGCCCTATGTGATCCAGGCACTGGCTACCTCTCTGTCCTCATTTCTACCACCCTGCCCCCATCACTCGCTTCACGCTGCTCTGCCCACAAGGTGTTCATCCAGTGATGCTCCTTTCCCCAGTGCCTGTGTAGTCCTTCACTTTCTTGGGCCTCTGCTCAGACATCACCTCCTCAGAGAAGCCTTCCATGATCTCTTCCCTACCCACTCTGTCTAAGATTGCCCCTCCTCTCATCACCTTCTATCCTTGCTGCTAAGTCACTTCAGTCGTGTCCAACTCTGTGTGACCCCATAGACAGCCTACTAGGCTCCTCCATCCCTGGGATTCTCCAGGCAAGAACACTGGAGTGGGTTGCCATTTCCTTCTCCAATGCATGAAAGTGAAAAGTGAAAGTGAAGTAGCCCAGTCATGTCCCACTCTTCACGACCCCATGGACTGCAGCCTACCAGGCTCCTCCATCTATGGTGTTTTCCAGGCAAGAGCACTTCTCCAGCCATTGCCTTCTCCTTACTCCTTGCTTTATGTCCTTTAGAGCAGGGGTACAAGTCTGTGACCTGTTAGGAACCAGGCTGCTCAGCAGGAAGTGAGTGGTAGGTGAAGCCAAAACCATCCCCTACCCGTATCTGTGGAAAAAATGCCTTCCATGAAACCGGTCCCTGGTGCCAAAAAGATTGGGGACCACTGCTTTAGGGCAGAATTCCTCCCTGAAATGTTATATGTGTATCTGTTTCTTTCTTATCCATCTTCCCCACAGAAATGTCAGGCCTTATTCACCCCTATTGGAGGAAAGCGATGCCTCCCTGTAGAGGGGACTCTAGGCGGAGTGAATGAAGAAATGTATGGTCCAGACTCGTCAGCCATGAGCATTCCAGCAAGAGAGAGGGCAGTCAGGAATGCGTTTGGAGAAACTGGCACTTCACCCCCTGCCAGCTGAAGCTGTCCTCTGCTTCAATGCCTCACTCCATGTGCTCAGTCCCCACGTCACTCGTGTTGACATGGGACTCCCCATCTCAGAGCCTGTGGAGACCCCCAAGAAGAACGGGGTGCCAGGCTGGAGGAAGTGCTACAGATGCTGAACCCACCTCCGCGGAAGGCATCCATGAATCTGCTGTCACAGCACAGTCCCTGGATCTCTGCCCCACCCCGGACTGAGGGCTCCTTCCCACCCCTGCAGAGCTCCCCACCAGAGGCCTGTTGGGAAACATTTCCAAAAGGGTACTAGCTCAGTCCATTTGGACTGCTGAACCACAGTCCGGGTAGCTTCTACACAACAGAAATCTCTTTTTAATCATTTTTTTTTTAGTGGAGGATAATTGCTTTACAATGTGGTGGTGGTGTCTGCCATACATCAACAGGAATCAGTCCCAATTATATGTGTATCTCCTCCCTCCCCACACCTGTTCCATCGCTGTAGGCAGTCACACAGTGCCAAGCTTGGCTCCGTGATATACAACAGCTTCCCACCAGCTATCTGTTTTGTACATCACAGTGTATATATGTCAATGCCGCTTTCACAATTTGTCCTACCCTCTCCTCCCTCTGCAATGTCCACCGATCCGTTCTTGCATCTCCACTTCTTTGTAAATAGGTTCATCAGTACTATTTATCTAGATTCCACGTATATGTGTAGATAAACAATATTTGTTTTTCTCTTTCTGACTCACTTCACTTTGTATAACAGGTTCTAGGTTCATTTGCATCATTAGAGCTGAGTCAAATGCCTTCCTTTTTTATGACTGAGTAATATTCCATTGTGTATATGTACCACAACTTCTTTTTCCATTCACCTATCGATGAAAATCTAGATTCCTTCCATGTCTGGCTGTTGTCAATAATGCTGCAGTGGGCATTGGAGTACATATGTCTCTTTGAATTGTGGTTTTCTCGGGATATATGCCCAGTCATGGGATTTCTGGGTCATACGGTAGTTTTGAGCTTCCCCAGTGGCTCACTGGCACCCCACTCCAGTACTCTTGCCTGGAAAATCCCATGGACGGAGGAGCCTGGTAGGCTGCAGTCCATGAGGTCGCTAAGAGTTGGACGTGACTGAGCGACCTCACTTTCACTTTTCACTTCATGCATTGGAGAAGGAAACGGCAACCCACTCCAGTGTTCTTGCCTGGAGAATCCCAGGGACGAAGGAGCCTGGTGGGCTGCTGTCTATGGGGTTGCACAGAGTCGGACATGACTGAAGCAACTTAGCAGGAGCAGTGGCTCAGTGATAAAGAATCTGCTTGCAATGCAGGAGCCGCAGGAGACGAGGGTCTTCTAGGTCGGGAAGATCCCCTGGAGAAGGGCATGGCAACCCACTCCAGTGTTCTTGTCTGGACAATCCCCATGGGCGGAGGAGCCTGACAGGCTACAGTCCATAGCGTTGCAAAGAGTCAGACACGATGGAAGCAGCTTAGCACAGCATGCATACATGCACATGGTAGTTTTATTCCTAGTTTGTTAAGGAATCTCCATACTGTTCTCCATAGTGGCTGTACCGATTTAAACTGCCACTAACAGTGCAAGAGGATTCCTTTTCTCCATAGCCTCTCCAGCATTTATTGCTTGTAGACATTTTGGCCATTCTGATTAGTGTGAGGTGATATCTCATTGTAGTTTTGATTTGCATTTCTCTAATAAGGAGCGATGTTGAGCATCTTTTCATGTTTATTGGAGAAATTGTGTATGTCTTCTTTGGAGAAATTGTCTTGAACAACAGAATCTTATTTCTCACCATTGTGTAGGCTGGAAATCCAAAATCAGGGTGCCAGCATGGTGGTGATCTGATGAGGGACCCCCTCCTGGTTCATGACTGGGAGTTTCTTGCTGTGTCCATGCATGGAGAAAGGGGCAAGCAAGTTCTTTAGGTCTCTCTCTCTCTTTTTAAAATTATTCATTGAGCAGTGTTGACCTTAGTTGCTGCACACAGGATCTTCCATGGTGGCACGGGGACTCTAGTTGTGGCATGCGGGCCCAGTATTTGTAGCACTTAGTTGCCCTGTGGCATATGGGACTTAGTTATCTGACCAGGGATTAAACCCACATCTCCTGCATTGGAAGGCAGACTCTTACCCATTGGGCCACCAGGGAAATCCCTCTAGGTCTCTTTTATAACAGCAGGAACTCAACCATGAGGGCTCTACCCCCATGACCTAATTACTTCCTAAAGGACCCACCTCTTTATATCATCACCCTAGGTGCTGGGACCTAGCACATGAATTTCACAGAGACATAAACATTCAGACCTAAGCAGGTACGACTACCCTTCATCCACTGGTCAGCTGATTCTCCTAGAACTGCCTCTGCAGTGGCTTTCAAGGCCTCCATTATGGTCTTGCCCTGGATCTGGGCTTTGTTCTCTCCTGCTCTGACTCACCTGATCTCTCAACTTTAGATTTTGGTAGAGCCCCAACCACCTTCAGCTCCCTCCACCCATCATGCTGCCTGTGCCCCAGATCTCCTATGTAGCCACCTTGAAGAGGCAGCCTCCCCCTTAATCGTCTCTGGCATCTTGCAGCAAATAAAGGCAATGATCTAGTTCAAGCCCCAGCCTGATTCACCAGGTTTGGTTCCCACTTGTGGAACCAGAACTCCACCAGAGCTGGGTGGAGTGGTTGGGTGGGGCTGTCTCTGGGCCTTGTGGGAGCCATAAATCAGGATTTGGGGTGAAGTTGGGGGTCTTCCAACAGGGCTGGGCTGAGAGGTAGTTACTAAGCCAAAGAGGCCTGCCCCAGCTCAGGCCGCCTTCACATACAAAGGTTAGAGTATAGATGCCACAGTCCATAAGCCTCCGTGTTTAAAGGTGATAAATCAAGCTAACAAAAAGTGAAATTTTAAAAAAAGTGAAATAAAATATGACCTATCTGCCTACCTTGACAAATATACCTTTGTAACAAGATGGAGTGCCAGGCTCAGCTTTAGAATATTTACACTCCTCTAAGTTCTAAGTCCAAAAATGGGGCACGGCCCCTAACGCCCCAACCTGTAGGTGCCCCTGCCCCATTTTCTTGTCACTCTTAGCTCTGTCTCACACCATGAGGGAGCCTTAAGGTGAATGCAGCTCCACACCCAAGCCCCACATACGAGAAACCCCACCCCCCGCTGACACAAGGGACTTCCTTCAGCCCTCTCTTAGCCAGAGGGAAGCACAGCAGCTATACTATCTGAAAAATTGCAGTTAGGCTTGGAGACCCTTGGGCAGGGAATGGGGGGGTCCCTGGTACCCTGAGAGTGGTCTTACAGGGAGGCACAGGCCGCCGGGGGCACAGCCACTTGCCCCGGTGAACTTCTCACCCCATAGGGAAGGGCAGGGCTGGAGGAGGTCTAGAGTAAACCCCATAAAGTGGAAGGCCCAGGGCGAGTGCCCTCTTCCCCTGGTCACAGGGCAGTCTCACCACAAGCCCACAGCTGAGTAAGCTGGCCTGGGAGGGTCTTAGAAAATGGAGCCTAGAGAGCTAGCCCCAGGCATGAAGAGGAATGGGAAAGTTTGATTAGAGGGTGCTAGGGACAGAGCTGCTAAAGCTTCAGAGGTAAATCCAGCTCATTTCTGGCTGTTTCCGAAAACCTGCTCTTAAAAGATTTTGCTCTTATTGAGGATCTGAAAAAGAATTCCCTACAAGTAGTTTCAGAATTCTAGTATGTTGGTGGAAAATAAGTTTTGTTGCTTGGTGGTTTCACCATTCATAAAATATTCTATCCCTTCCATTTAAAGATCAGAGCAGGGTATTTAAAACTCTTCCAATAAACACAGGAAAGAACAATGAAACTTGAATTGTTGTTAATATTGTTTTTTTTTAACTGAAGTATAGTTGATTTGCAATGTTTCAGGTATATGTCAAAGTGATTCAGTTATGCATGTATATGCACTTACTCTTTTTCATATTTTTTCCATTATGGTTTATTACAGGATATTGAATGTAGTTCCCTGTGCTATACAGTAGGTCCTTGTTTATCTATTCTATATAGAGTAGTGTGCATCTGTTAATCCCAAGCTCCCAGATTATCCCTCTCCCCTTCCTCTGTGGTAACCCTGTTTGTTTTCTATGTCTATGAGTCTATTTCTGCATTGTTGTTAATCTTATTTTTAAATTGTGACCAGTTGAAGGGAAAACTATCAAGGGAAATGGGAATAAAAAAGTAATTTAAAAAAATAAGTGAAGTGGGATAAATACAGCAAGAAACAGATGTATGCACAGACCATGAGAAAAAGAGTACAAAAGACCTGTATACACAAATGAATATTCTTACACCGGTGACTTTTAACACATTGTTGCTAAAAATTTCAAAACCATATAGCATTTTTATGACAAGAGGCACCAAGAGCCATATCATCTCTCATCTATAAGTATTGATACTTGCCCTGTGCGTTGTATGAGCTTATTGTGTGACGGGTTTCTCAACCCTTTTTAGAACTGTCTGGACATGATCCTGTAGCCCCAGATGGTGGAGGCGGCTCCTCTTATTTCATAGTCGCATAAAAGCATTAAGCAATTGGTAGGAGTCAGGCATCTGAATCAGCAGGACTCTCCCCTAGAGCAATCTTTCATCCACAGTAACTAATTTTTAGGTAGGACAGTAGCTAATTTAAATGTAATTAATTTATGTAGATATTTTTGGCTGCACTGGGTCTTCATTGCTGCGCTCAGGCTTTCCCTACTTGTGGCAAGTGGGGGCTACTCTCTAGTTGCTGTGCGCAGGCTTCTCATTGTGGTGGCTTCTCTTGTCATGGAGCACAGGTTCTAGGTGTGCAGGCTTCCATCTCAGAGTTGCAGCACGTGAACTTGGTGGTTGTGGCACATGGACTGAGTTTCTCTGTGGCATGTGGTATCTTCCCAGACCAGGGATTGAACCTATGTCTTCTACATTGCAAGCTGGACTCTTAACCACTGGACTGTTGGTCCTTTAATGGACCGGAACCTGGTGGTCTGGAGTCGACGATAAGAAAGTAAGAGAGAGCGCTTGTTGGTCCTTTAATGGACCAGAACCTGGTGGTTCCGAGAGTAAGAGAGAGAGAGGCTGATATCCCCTGGTTTACGTGGAAAGCCAATAGAGCCCTGTTCTTAGGGCTCGAAGTGCTGCACATAGGCACCAGGTGCCTTCTCTAGAGGGTCTTAGAAGCCGGGGCAAGAAAGTGAGCTCAGCGGGCCTCCGCACTCCAAGGAATTAGCCAGAAATAGAGAGAGAGAGAGAGAGAAGGAATAGAAAGACACGGGGACCAAAGCTCTGATGGAGCAAAGGTGTTTTAATCAATATGGCGTGGGCATATATACTGTAGTAATTCTCAGCAAAGATAAAGATTCAAATTCCAGAATTACAAAACATAAGATGATCCCTATCAAAGACAGAGAGTTGCAAACAATCATCTTTTACCATTTGGCTCATAATAAGGAAGAGGGTACCTAGCACTGTAATGAGAAATGCCTGGATTCCTCAGCCCCCGGGAAAGGCATGCCTTTTCTCTTAATTCCTGAATATTCATGAATCAATAAGGGCCAGAGAGTTCCTGACAGATCCAAAACAGCACACGGGAAGCCTCTTGTTAAATGCTTCCTGACACTGGACCATGAGGGAAACCCTAAGACTGGAACCTTTTAACACATGAAATGCAACCCGCTCCAGTACTCTTGCCTGGAAAATCACATGGATGGAGGAGCCTGGTAGGCTACAGTTCATGGGGTCGCAGAGAGTCGGACTTGACTGAGTGACTTCACTCGTTCTGTTTCTAGTGGTTCACCCTATAACCCTGCAGATAAACTGAAGAAGAGAAAAATGAAGCTGCTTGCCTGGGGTCTGAGAGCAAGTTAGTTACTGGAAGGTCGAGGACAGGGCCCAGGGAGCTCCTGTCTCCTAGTGCTGTGGGCTCACTGCTTTGCCTGACACTCTCTTTCCGCATTCCCCACCTTTCCCTACCTGTCATCAGTGGAGAAGAGCTCAGGGCATCCTTACTCCTAAGAGCCATGTGACTTGGGCGTGGCTGCCAGACAGTGACCACCGGGAGGCATCATTCTGGGCTCTTTTGGTGAGGAAGTGTGGGTGGAACCGTTTGTACGTGGCAGGGGAGGACCCAAGAGGCAGCTCTTCTGTTTCCAAGAAGCAGAGGTAAAAAAAAATGGTTCCAATGATGCTTTGAAATTAAACACATGACATCCAGGTGGGCCAAATATGGAAACAAAATAATAGCCGTGCTTTAGGAAATCACCATCCTCACCATGTCTGAAGACACTGACCCAGATTAAAAGGGAAAGAAGGAGGGAAGGGGCACACCAAGGAGGCCAAGCTACGGCTCTGAGTCAGGATTGCCCTGAGAAGAGGCGCCAGGCTACTGTTCTTAGCTGTGGCCAACCATGCCTGCTCGATGAGCCACAAGCAACTCAAGAGGTGGCCTCAAGAGTCAGAGCTGAATGCATACATGTTGGAAGAATGACAGCTGGATGGCCCAACGGACCTAGGGCGGGACCAGAATGAAAGTATCAGTGCTTTGCATCCATGTTTCTGCAGGCAGAGGGCTCTGGCTGCATTTGCTCAACTATATTTCTGGAACTGCTTTTCAGGTTGCGATATTGGATTCTGCCTTTAACCAATTTTTAAAAAAAATTTTATTTTTAAATTGGAATGGGAATTTAATAAGAGCAGCTGAAAATCCAGTGAAGAAATTCCCTCACTACAGCTGGATGGAGGAATTCAGCTGCCCTTCTGAACTCTCCTACCTTAGGGCAACTCAGAAAGAGCTCAGACTGTTTCCATGAGTCTTCTTTGGGGAAATTTATCATCCCCCTGAAGTTATTTTTACAGAACCATTGTCACCTGGCAGGTCATGTCTGCCTTGGCAGCTCTGGAAAACTACAAACATTGGGCTGGGGAACCACTCAAAAGCCACATTGAAACCTTTGCTTGATTTTATCTAGCCTTGACAAGAATTTACAATAACATTGACCTCTGATTTGAGTGTCATGACCCCTTGTTGTTTAGTTTTAAGGTACTTTTGCCCATACGGCAGAGAAAGAGCACTGGTTTGGGGGTCAGAAAACCTGGACTCTGTTCCAGGTGAGATAGTTCATCCATTTGAACCTGAATTTCCTTACTCATAAAATGATATGATTCTCTGCCTGTCCCAGTGTGTTTAGGAACCAAATGCAAATCAGATAACCCATCTGAGCATTCTCTTCAAATGTAAAACAGCTAGTTATAGGAATATTTATTGAATGCTTTCTTGATGCCAGGCACTGTTCCAAGAGCTTTACATGAATCAGCTCATTTAATCTTTATAACCTCACTGTGAAGCAGAGGAGGGGTGAGGGAGGAACACTCATTATCCTCATTTCTTTTTCTTAAAATTTTATTTATTTATTTACTTGACTGTGCTGGTTCTTCGTTGCTGCTCGGGCTTTTCTCTAGTTGTGGAGAGTGGGGGCTACTCTCTAGCTGTGTTGCTTGGGCTTCTCATTTCAGTGACTTCTCCTGTTGTGGAGCACGAGCTCTAGGGCTCCCAGGCTTCTGTAGTTGCAGTGCATGGACTCAGCAGTTGCAGTTTCTGGATTCTCGAGCGCAGGCTCCATAATTGTGGTGCACAGGCTTTCATAGTCTGGCATCTGAAATCCCAGACCAGGGATTGAACCCATGTCTCTCGCATTGGCCGGCAGATTCTTTACCACTAAGCCACCAAGGAAGCCCTGCCCTCATTTCTAGAAAAGGGAACCGGGATACCAGCCCAAGATCACTCAGCCAGGATTTGGAAGCCTTCAGATACGAGTCAAATAGTCGGGCTACAGAGCCTGCCCTGCACATACTACACGTGTGCATATGAGCATCACTGCCATCACTGTTTGACTATAACTTAGTCAAGTCTGTTCGTGTAGGAGGGAGTGCTTGGGTGACATTAGCACTGACATCACCATCAAAAGCTGATTCCAAAGCCCATCATTATTGCTTGTATTTGTATTTGCTGAAACCATTTATAGAGATGTTTCTGTAGATTGATGGCCCATGAAGTTGTCGCAGAAAAGGAAACTGAGGCCCAAAGAGGTGAAGAGCCTTAGACTACAATCACCTGGCCAGGAAACAGCATGGACAGGAATCGAACCAAGTCTCAGAACCCCTGCATTTGCCCTCACACCAGGCCACCTCTTCTTGTCTGTGCATCCCACTTAGATTCTGCACCCAGGCAGGATGGACACTGGGACACTTTCCTCCTGTTACTGGGGTTCTACCTGAATACAAAGCAATAGTTTGATGAGACAGGTATGGTGAGGCGAAGAGCTCATTTGGGAGCACAGGGCATTGTCTGGGAGAGGAAGACATAGACAGACGGGACTCAACAGTGGGGCCAGGGTAGTAGGAGCTGTGCAATGATGAGAGGGAAGCACAGAACACCAGAGGCTAACCCTCCCTATCCTGCACGCTTCTTCAGGCCAGCCTGGTATTGAGAAGAGGTTTGAAATGGACATGTTTACCCCACCACGTGGCAGAACCCTGCCTTGTGGTTCTTCTCCCCAAAGGAGTGTGTTTCTGGTACACACAGCACATGTGGTTCCTTAGGTAGGATCTGCTGAGCCTGGCCTCACCTTGGTATGTTGACACGTTCCATCTTCTCTGCTTTGAAAAGCTAGAAATGAACTTTTCTTTGAATGGGCAAGTCCCACCCACACAATTTAAAAATAAGAGTGGGCAAAAATAGCAAACTGGGATCCTAAACAGTGTTTTCCATCCTGGGCCCCAAATCCAGGGGGATGGTTTCCAAAAGCTCTTTCAGTTGCCTAAACACAGTGTCCACCTCAGACCAGCCAAAGATGTTGTTCATAATAGCCCCAGACAGGAGCCCAGGGTGGTTTGAGCAACTCAGGAGCTCAACTGAGTCACAGCTTTGACTTTTTTTAGGTCAAGACTGTTCACTTAAATAAGGCACAAGAGAAGCTGGTGTTTTAAGCCATTGGAACAAGCTGAAAATAGCTCCCCACCCTCCCTCTCCTTCACTATTCTACCTCTGACACCTGACACACAAGTCCACGAGCCCTAGGCCAGAGCTCTGTGATCCAACCTGTGGCAAAGGAAACGCCCACCAAGGAGGCTGTCCTGTTGGCTTTGGAGCCGCAAGTGGGGACAGGCCTGGGGTGCCTGGGCTCTGTGTGGCCCACAGATCACAAGCGTCTGAGAGGTGAGAGATGGCATGTGCAGGGCTCTGATCACACTCATGTGAGGGCACCAGTTGGCCAAACTGAATGACATGCCATCAGCCAGGGGCTTGGAGGAGACTTGTGTTTGCCCGATGAGCAGAAATAGCTGCCTTTTCTGGAGCTTGTGCATAGACACATTGCTAAGGTGACGTTGGAAAGAGCAGCCACCCTGAGCAGAGGAACAAATTGGAGATGGAGAGTGACTGTACTCATCAGCTCCATTAACTGTGGGCTTCATGGGGACAACACCACGTCCACTGCATTCACCGTCCTTCCCAACACCCAGTGCCTGGCCTGTAGTAGTAAATAGTGAATAAACTGTACATAGTTTCTGAGTGGACTCAATTTCTCCTCTTTTAACTACGGAATCAGTGTGCTTTCTTGGAAATAACAGAGATTTCAGACCTAGCTCTGTTGAGTACCTTTAGCCCACAGTTTCTTTATCTGTAAAATGGGTATAAGGCTCCCTTGCCTTTCTTCTAAGGTTACTGCATTGAATGTGGGAAATGCTTTGAAAACTAAAGCATATTATACATGTTAGGGTTATAACTATTGTTGATGGTGGATCTCTTCCCCTGAGTTCTATTGTGCCTGACTTAAAAAAAAAATTATTTATTTTTGGCTGTGCTGGGTCTTCGCTGCTGAGCAGGCTTTTCTTTAGTTGCAGCCAGGCTTCTCATTGCAGTGGCTTCTCTTGTTGTGGAGCATGGGCTCTAGCGCACATAGTTTTGGTTCCCAAGCTCTAGAGCACAGGCTCAAAAGATGTGGCTCTCGGGCTTAGTTGCTCCAAGGCTTGTGAGATCTTCCCAGATCAGGAATCAAGCCTGTGTCTCCTGCATTGGCAGGCAGGTTCTTTACCACGGAGCCCCCAGGGAAGCCCTGTGCCTGACTTTAAAAGCAGTCAGAACCTGAAAGTACATCAAACACGTGAATTCTTTCTTTCGATCATGAAAGATGGTGTCTTTAAAGATTTTTCCAGTTTCCGATTTCTATTATAATACTGAAACGTTAGGCTTCCCAGGTGACACAGTGGTAAAGAACCTGCCTGTCAAATGCAGGAGATGCAAGAGATGTGGGTTTGATCCCTAGGTAGGGAAGATACCCTGGAGTAGGAAATGGCAACCTTCTCCAGTATTCTTGCCTGGAAAATTCCATGGATAGAGAAGCCTGGCAGGCTACAGTGCATGGGGTCACAAAGAGTTAGACACCACTAAGCGACTGAGCACACATGCCCACACACATTCACACACAAACATACACTCGCACACAGGCACACACACATTAAAATGTTAGGGTAATGTTGCATCAACATCCACCAGAGGATCATTACCATCATAAGTTACTGTGAGCTAAGTATTCTTGAAAGTGAAGACCTGGAAATTCTTCACCTTTCTTATGCACATTAAAATACAAGGTATAAATTATCATCTTTAAAAACAAACTTTTTTGAATCTTTTTTCTTTACAATGAAGGGTCTGATCAGTCAGCAAATTCAAAGATTAGCTGCTATTTAGTGGGAGGGCACTGGGCCAGGAGTTTAACCAACATAATTTCATTCACTCCTTCCTCCAGTGCTATGAGGTCAGTATTATTTCCATTTTACAGATAGGAGTCATGCCCATGAGTCTGGTAATCTTGGAAAAGTTATTTATTGTTTCTAAGCTTCAAAGCCACTTTCTCAAGATCACCAACATCTGGATTTTTCCAGCAGCAACAAGGAGGAGGCAGAGAGAGCAACCTTAGGACCAACCAGTGGAATGATGGCAAGACACTTTGTTTTGTTACAGGCTGTTTCTTTCTTCCTTTTCCACCTCAAATCTGTGTAACAGGCTGAAGCTGTCTGTAAACTACCATCTAGGACTATAAAGCACAGTTCTTGGTCTGACTGCATCTAAATCAAGTCAGAGCAGTGAAATGAACTTAGGTGTGCCCCAGTGTCAGGGGTTAACTGGACCAACAAGGTGCTTAAGGATGTGTGTTTATGTTAGTCCCTCAGTCGAGTCCAACTCTTTGCGACCCCATGGACTGTAGCTCACCAAGCCCCTCTGTCCATGGAATTCCCCAGGCAAGAATACTGGAGTGGGTAAACTTCTCCTTCTCCAGGGAATTTTCCCCACCCAGGGATCGAACCTGAGTCTCCTGCATTACAGATGGATTCTTTACTGTCTGAGCCACCTGGGAAGCCTGTACTTAAGGACAGTTTGAAGCAATCATGTGGGAGCTTAACTATCCAGACCCCTGCGGTCCTTTCCAAAGGTTGCCTGGGAGACTCTTCTAATTCCACCAGGGGGTCATAACCAGCCATATTGGAACTGGAACCACCTGGGGAGATTTAACTACTGATGCGGTTGACCTCCGGAGGTTCTGATTGAATTATGCAGGCGGGGCCAGAGAAGGGGGAGGTTTTCAAATCTCACCAGGTCTAACAAGCAGGGGTTGAGAATCACTGTTTCAAGCCTTTGGGGAACTCTTCCTATAGAAATACCTTCAAAGTCTATGACACTTCTCATGAATCTTGTCAACAAGATTCTTATTTTAAAGACAGACTGGATTTTTTAAAAAAGAAATAGCTTTAAGTTGTTTAGAACTGAATCTGTGGAATAGGATTGAAATATTGGTCTTTGTCCTCAAGAGGAGGAGAAACCTCAGAAACACACCTGGGATCCTTGTGAGGCTCCCCAGGTGGCTTCAAAAGTAACCGTTCACTGAGCAAAAGCCGGAGCTCTGCTGGGGCCAAAGCTCTCAAGCAGATCAGAGCTGGTTCTCCAGGCGACTGGGGGCCAGGACCCAGGTCTTCAATTCTCCTGCCACTGGGACTTCCCCACATTGGCATCTATTTGAGGGGCTTTGCTAAATGCCCTGGCCCACTCCTGCCGCATGGAGTTGTGCCCTCAAAATGTTCCTGGTTTCCAAGGCAAAGGTGCTCTCTGTTGTTCCCGCTTTGTGACCAGCATCTCTCCAGGCTGCACTGAAGCCCAAGCTGTGGCCTGGGGTTGAGGGTAAGTGATCTCCTGAGCTCTCCATCATGCCTGCCCACAGGTCCTGCCCACTTAGCCTCATCTCTTGATGAAGGGGATCCCAGAAGTAGGTTCTTGAAAAGCAATCAAAGTGTCAGACAGGAATGAGATTCTGGGGTAAACTGACAAGGGGAAAGGGATTGCGTGACTTAATTTCTTGTGATATTTTGTTCTGACCACTGATTTCACATTGTAACCTTAGTGGGTGTCTAAATAGCTCTAGACCTCAGTTTCCCGAACTGTAAATAAAGGAGATTTAAATGGGTAATCTTTTTTCTTTTGGTTTTGTTTTGTTCCTTTTTTAAGTTGAAATGTAGTTGATTTATAATGTTGTGTTCGTTTCAGGTGTTCCCTGTGCTCTACAATAGGCCCTTGTTTTTTATCTATGCTATACATAGTAATGTAGATTTGTTAATTCCATACTCCTAATTTTTCTCTCCCCCTTCCCTTTTCCCTTTGGTAACCATAGTTTGATTTCCATGTCTGTGTGTCTGTTTCTGTTTTCTAAATAAGTTCATTTATATCATTTTTTTTAGATTCTGTTTAGAAGTGATATCATATGATATTTGTCTCTGACTTCACTTAGTATGATAATCTCTAGGTCCATCCATGTTGCTGTAAATGGCATTATTTCATTTTTATGGCTGAATAATATTCCATATATATATATATATGTATGTACATGTATTTATTAGGTTGCTTCCATGTCTTGACTATTTAATAGTTCTGCAGTGAACACTGGGATGCATATATTCTTTCAAACCATGTTTTTCTGCAGATAAATGCCCAGGAGTGGGACTGCTAGATCATATGGTAGCTCTATTTTTGGTTTTTTAAGGAATCTTCATACTGTTGTTCATAGTAGCTGCACCAATTTACATTCCCACCAACAGTGTAGGAGGGTTTCATTTTCTCTACACCCTCACCAGCCTTTGTTATTTGTAGACTTTAATGATACCATTCTGACTGGTATGAGGTGATAGCTTATTGTAGTTTTGATTTGCTTTTCTCTAATAGTAAGACATGTTGAACATGTTTTCATGTGCCTAGTGGCCATATGTTTATCTTCTTTGGAGAAATGTCTATTCAGGTCTTCTACCCATTTTTTGATTGGGTTCTTTGTTTTACTGTGGGCTTCCGTGGTGGCTGAGACAGTGAAGAA